>NC_086370.1:6252511-6375011 GCF_036324505.1 Eleginops maclovinus
TCTTCTTTTACAATATCCTTTTGTTAACGCAGTAAATGGACACCTGATTTATAAAACAAAAATACTGTGTTTCTTTTAATTGATAAAACAAAAAGAAACATTTTTAAACTTTACTGTTCTGTATCATTTCAGAGGAAACATTTTGATATCTTGGTTTCTTCTTTTCTGAGGTTACATTGTTCTATTGTCTTACATGATACTCAAGTTAAAAACATTTTACTTAGAAAGGAACATCATTTTAAATAACCATCCCAACCCTGCTGATTAAGAATGATTATGTATTATTTGTGCTGTGGAATGGCCCCTGTTGTTGATATATTATATGATGCTATGCATAGAAGTATTATTATTATTATACTTTATTTTTAGGTACATGGACCACTAGCTCTACCAGCCCTGTCATATATACTACACTTTAACAAAATATATATGGTATGTGTTCATTTAATGTTGTTTTAAATCTTATACTTCAAAGTGGCTAAAGCTCTAAATGAACTGTGTTTAAAAACTACAATAAAACCCTCTAAAATAAATTCTTCTAGCAAAGAATTGAAATATCGCCTCAAAATTGTAATTACTAGAACACTTAAATAAGTGTACTTTATTTATCAAAACACACATCCAGCATATTATTAAGCCCTCCAGAGTTCACAAGGAAAGTCAAAATACACAATGCAAATATGCAGTGTTAGTGTAAAACTGTAATAAGGACACACAGAGTTATCCGAAGCAGCTGGCAGACACACAGCAGAAACAGAATGTGCCCCGACCAGCGGAGCCCTCGTGATCGGCCTCAGGCTGTAATGGACATGAACAACCTCTGTGTTAACAGCAGGAAGGCCTGTTTGGATATCTGACACATTTAGTACAGAGAAGTATTTTTTCTATTTTAAAATGGTTCCCAGTTAGCCGATTCCTTCTGGTGCTAGAACACTTTCTTTATATTTATAAAATATCTCACTGTGTGAATGTGATGAGATTTGGGACAAATACAATGCAAGTTGTGCTGTGTGTGTGTGTGTGTGTGTGTGTGTGTGTGTGTGTGTGTGTGTGTGTGTGTGTGTGTGTGTGTGTGTGTGTGTGTGTGTGTGTGTGTGTGTGTGTGTGTGTGATGCCTTCAGGTACAGAGAGGTTTCAACACAATGTGACTCCAGCTGCTACAGAGAGGGAAGTTAATACCCAGGGCAGGGGGACACAGGGGAGTGTGTGTGTGTGTGTGTGCTTGTGTGTGAGAAGGGCACTACAGCTGCGGCCTCTGCAGCTCTACAGAGTGGAGGTGAATGGATCTTGCTCAGAGAGACCAATAGAGATCTAAAAGCCACAATAGTGCTACACTGTACACAATGTACCATTAAACACCTCTAATAACTGCAACTTCTGATACTTGTTTTTTTACTTTATGATTATATTTTTCACTGGAAATAGAGTGGTGCAGTGATGAAGTATTTTTGAAGGCATATCCAGAAGATAGCATCGCAAAGGGTTCCCTCGACAAATGCAATGGTATATCATTGGATTTCGGTGCAGAAAATAAGCTCTGTGTCTAACTCATTGTTATGATACTTAACACGTTTTGTTAAGTAGGATAATCTCCACATAAAAAACAACACAGTGTTTTTTAAAGCAAGAAGGCAATTGCCAGAAGTAAAATGCTTACGCTAGGCCACCAACGCTGGGCTAAATAAAGCTAATGATCGGTGGGAGGACATTAGTCGTTTCTGTTATGCCCCTGTCGTTTTTTGTTAGAAACACTGTTCAGTGTCGTTGTTTACTTTGGTTACCATAGCAACTCAGACGTAGTGCATGCTGGGAGATAGGCTAAGAAGCCGGTTTCTCAGTGCAGTGAATAGCTACGGTTGTGTGAGCCGTGCCGTCTTCAGTTCTTCCGTTATACAGCTATTCTTTCTCCCTCTTCGCTAAAGCAACGTCTGTGAGTATATGTTTACACTAACCTATCGAGCAGTGCTGAGTTTGTGTGAGCATTAAAGACTGTTAGCATTTTGATTGTGTAGCTAAACTGAATTAGCTCTATATTTTACTACTGCCGGATGACAGATTATATTGTTTATAATAATGCGGATATTTTGCTGTATTTTCAGTTTCACAAGATTCTCAATAAAACTTCATGGAATCAATCACATGCGTCCTGGAGATTATTGGGAGTGTTTATGCTGATTGGGAACGTAGCCCATGACAGTGAAAAGACGGCAACACAGCTAACGGGGGCTACGAGGATCACTTCCTACGGAGCTACACCACATCAAGAGATAAGCGGCTAACACTACAGCTTCCAGACAGCTTCACGCTAGCTTCTTTCTCTTGGTATTGACACAACGCTGATTCGCAATGTCACAACGTAGCAACGGTAGCAAAGGAAATAAAGACGACTCTCAATCTATACACTCAGGAGCAGTCGCTCATCTGGTTCATCGTCTAGCTCAAAAAATAGCATAGTCATAGTCAGCGCAAGCTAGAGCAGCACATTCGAAAAAAGAAATTGAACTGAAAGTGGAGCAAGCACGTATTCAAGCCAATCTTGATGCATTAACTGAAGAAAAAGAAAAAGACGCCGCCATAGCAGAGGCGAATACTCTCATGGCTGGTGTATTAGACATGGGCTTTGAAGTACGCAGTGAGGCTAGTGACAGGGACCCCCAGTTTATCAAACACCAGCGCACAGCCACCTACGTGTCAGAGCAAGACAGCCTATACAACATTAGGCCATCAGGCCCAATAGAGGGTAACAACGCTCCTCCAACACTCTACACACTCAAAGAAAGCCAAACTCAAGCTGCTGCTTCCTCTGCCATCACACCTCACCACTCTCCTCAGGCTCCCCAGACAAGCGGGGCACCAGTACAACAAAGCTTCAAGCAGTCTCCGCACTCCACTCCAGCTCCTCAGCCTAGTGGAATACCTCCACCGGACCATCAGACCTCCAATCAGCATTGCCCATGTACCTACCTGTTCATGGGACGCCTTACAGAACCAGCCACGACTACTCATCAACCAGTGGAGACCTTTTTAGATATATTGCCTGCAACCGTCTGGTGATGTCAGGTCTCAACCCGTACGATGACCAGCCAATGAACTATTGGGCCTGAAAAATATCATTCGGAAATACTATCGCCGGTCTAGACCTGTCTGCTGCAGAAGAACTCGACCTCCTAACCAAGTAATTGGGAAAAGAGTCAGCAGAACAGCTAAGAAGAATAAAACCAGTCAACATCAAGAATCCGAACATTGGACTGCGCATGGCGTGGGAGCGTCTCGATGAACTATGTGGCTCTCCAGAGGTCGTCGAACAGGCTCTGTTCAACAAACTAGAAAACTTTCCAAAGGTCACAACAAAAGATCCACAGAGTCTCCGGGATCTAGCTGACCTGTTGTCAGAACTACAGGCCGCCAAGGAAGATGGCTTCCTCACAGGCTTGGCATATTTGGACACCTCTAGAGGAATTAAGCCCATTTTTGAGAAACTCCCATACAACTTACAAGAGAAGTGGCTATACTTTGGAACAAGATACAAACGTGAACATTCTGTCAGCTTCCCACCTTTCTTTGTACTGGTAGACTTCATCTACACAGAGGCAAAGGCTTGTGCAGACCCAGGCTTTAACCTCTTCATGCAAGCTCCAACAGAGAAAAAGAGCAAATGGGAGAGGCCCACAAAGACATCTGTATATGTTCATAAGACACAGGTCTCAGGAACAACCAAGTATGAGCCTAAAGGAGCTAGCTACGAAGTGACCCAAAAGAACATTGCCCCCTGCACCAAAAGCCTCACCCTCTAAGAAAATTCAGAGGCTTTCGTGAAAAGAGCATAGAGGATCGCAAGCAGCTCTTGAAAGAACACTACATCTGCTTTCGCTGTTGCTCTTCGGCAGAACATCTCGCAAGGAACTGCACTGCTGAGATAAAATGTACAGAGTGTGAGAGCACTGCTCATGCGACTGCACTACACCCCAACCAACCTACCTGGAGATCTAAGTCGTTCCCTCCCACTTCAAAGGACAGCGGGGAGGAGGACAAAGCGCATGACCAGGAGGTCAAGTCGACATGCACATAAGTATGCGGGGAAGGTCTAAGCGCCAGAGCATGTGCCAAGATCTGCCTTGTCAGTGTTTTTCCAAATGGATGCAGAGAGGCCTCCAAGCGGATGTATGCCATACTGGACGAACAGAGTAATCGGTCCCTCGCTCGGTCTGAGTTCTTCGATGTCTTTGAGATCTCCGGATGCTCCTACTCATACACACTCAAGACTTGTGCGGGACGTACAGAGACAGCGGGGAGGAGAGCCAGTGGTTACACTATCGAGCCAGTGTACAAGCAACTGAGCATTCCTCTGCCCACACTCCTCGAGTGCAACCAAATCCCTAACGTCCGTGCTGAGATCCCTACCCCGGATGCAGCATACCACCATGCTCACCTGAAACGTATAGCTGGCAAAATACCATCTCTCGATCCAGATTGTGTCCTTGGGCGAGCACAGAAGATGCTTGCAGCTTCTAACCTCAGACTGCACAAAATTGCGTCAAATCGGCTTGCCGTCATCGAAGCATTCCCATCCAAAGATCGTTCCAACGATGTCAACAGCCTAGATCTCTTCGTCGATGACTTGCCTATCCAACGTAGCCTTGGATTGTTCTGGAACATGCGCAAAGACACCTTCACGTTTCAGATTGAAGATGACAAGAAGCCGTTCACCCGCAGAGGGGTACTCTCGACAGTGAATAGCCTCTATGACCCTTTAGGGGTCGGAAGTTATAGCTGGCAAAATACCATCCTCGATCCAGATGCCAAGATACTCCTCCTATTGGGTAGGGACAGTCTTGCAGGTTCACAAGTTTTCGAGAGCAGATAAGCGGCACAGGAAATGCACCGTTCGCTCAAAGGCTTGACCTAGGATGGGTCGTCATCGGTGACGTTTGCCTTGGAGGCGCTCACAGACCACTGGAGGCGAGAAGCTACAAAACAGCCATCTTAGAGAACGGTCGCACAAGCCATCTCCAACCACGCAACAACAAGATCACGGTCAAAGAGACGTTCAGTCAAGCACCTAAACATCTGGCATTAAACCCCACGTATGGCTCAGCGACATTCATTCGAGGCAGCCTGGGACAAACCATCTTCGCACGTACTCCTGACGACCACAGACTTGCTCCATCCATAGAAGATTTGAAGTTTCTTCAGATAATGGATGCTGAGTGCCACCAGGACAGCTCCAAAAGTTGGGTTGCACCTTTACCTTTTCGGTCGCCAAGGCAGCGGCTGCCCAACAACAGGAAACAGGCTTTCAACCGTCTTGTATCACTCCACCGCTCACTGGAAAAACGGCAGCAGATGAAAGCCCACTTCCTAGAGCTTATGGAGAAGATGCTTAAGAGAGCGCATGCAGAGGTTGCCCCGCCAACAAAACCTGAACAGCAGAGCTGGTACCTGCCCCTGTTCGGCGTGTATCATCCCAGGAAGCCAGATAAGATCCGCGTGGTCTTCGACAGCAGCGCATCGTGTGGAGGAGTATCGCTCAACAATGTTTTGCTCACTGGCCCCGACCTTAATAATAGCCTACTAGGCATTCTCATGAGGTTCAGGAAGGAACAAGTAGCGATCACTGCTGACATCGAGCACATGTTCCACTGCTTTGTCGTAATCACATGCGAGATTATTGGGAGTGTTTATGCTGATTGGGAACGTAGCCCATGACAATTTCATTTAGCCACTTGTTAGCAACCGCTGTTTTTATAACACATAAAAGCTTTGTAAATTCACAAGTGGGATTTGTACTGACGTACTTTATGAGAAAACTTGAAAATATCTGGAGCTTGTGTGTTTCGTTTCATCTATACAACGTTTTGATCAAAGACATTTTTTTTTGTGTATGATTTGTGCGAAGTTATTAAATAACATCTTGAAGACAGTTAGATCAACAACTCATCTTTTCATAAAATTATCCAAAAGCAAATTTTTCTATTGGCAAATACGAATTAATAATAAAAAGAATGTTTAAATGTATATAGCAATATATGGCCCAGTAGTCATAAAACATCAATATTATTCAAGGCAAAATATGATCAGAAAATCATGAAAATCTGATGGAAATGTAACAATAAAACTCTGAAAATGTGCAGGTGAAACACTGGAAATAATAATGAAAATACTGGAAAAGTTGAAGCGTCAAGTTAAATGGGAAGCTTAAATTAAAATGCTTTAAAGTAACAATTAAACATACAGTATGATGCTAGCACTCTATTGACTAAGACAGGATCGCTTCAGCCTTTTTATGTTTTACTTTGATTCAATGTATCAGCACCGATATGAACAAGCAAAGAAAAGGTGTTTCTGTGTTTGGAGCTGGGTGGGCCGGCTCAGTGTCATGTGTTGTGTGACGCCGGAGGTTGGCTCCACCATGTGTGTTTGGCATTAGCCTGCCAGGGCACCACTGTAAACTACACCCTTCTTGCCTTGGATCCTGTCCATCCAGATACACCACTATTCCCCACTGCCAGCTATGGCACAGACAGCTGAACATTTGTAACGCTGAAAAATACATGTTGGTTAACTAGAACAAAAGCATTGGCGGGGTGGTTTTGATAAGTTGGGTTCTAGTTCTTTTTCAGAGAAGAGTCCAAGATTGTAGGTTGAAGATAAGAACAACTGAAATGAGGGACAAGACTGCAAACATGTTTTAATTAGAGAATATAAAGTTATTGAAGATAAACTATGCATCTTGTAACCGGACCAAAGATTTTAAGTTGTTTTTTCGTTGCTCTGTTCCTCTTGTGGTTCTGAGCTCCATCCCTGGGAAGGACTTGTAAACTATTCTTAATAATTACCAATGACAGAATGAACTGCAACACCTCTCTACTGTGGAAATGATAACTACAACTTTACTAGAATAAGCCAGTGTGCCTGGCTAGCAAACAAGAGGTCCTGTGTTCAAATCCTAGCAATATCTGTTTTTTATATTCTTAGAATAACATTGGGCGGCCCTGGCTCAGGGGGTTAATGGACGTCTACCAATTGGATGGTCAGTGGTCCATAGTCCATGGGGCAAGTTACTAAACCCCAAATCATGTAGGCATGTCTACGGTATGCAAGTGTATGTAAGTTGCTTTGGAAGCATTGTGTTTTTTAAACTGCAACATTTTGAATCTATACACCAGGTTTTCCAATGGGTAGGTTGTGGGTTCTATCCAAGCCTCTGCTTGATTGATTTTACTATTAGAACCCCAGTTGACAAAGCAGTCTCAGCCCAAGGTCTACATACTCCCTTTTGTTGGGGGAACTTTTGACCATTATACCAGGGTTTATCTGCAGAGGAAGTTTTTTCAGTTTTGTTTTTAATCACTCTGAGGACTTGTTACCATCTGGGGCTAATATCAGAAAAAGCATGAGAGAGTGGACTATTTGCTTTAGCAAATTCAAAAGTGCTTCTCTTGATGCCGATAATGTTACTCTAATCTCCATCGGAAAGGAGTTGTTTAGTAGTAATGCGTCACTCAAAATAGACAAAGCAAGGCATCTCCATGTAGAAACCAATGACAACAGCAACATTAACACATTTTGCCTTGATATAATTGTAATACACGTTTCAAAACTATGCTTAAATTACTACATACTGATACAGACAGCGTCACGCCAATTTCCAGCTCATGTTGAAAAAACTGACGCAGATTTCTCATCACCTACATCACATGCACCGGTCCGAAAATGTACATATATCTGTGTCTTCGCATTGACTCTGTATGTAATTGCACCACATGACAAATGTGCTTTCTTAAATCTCTTGGGTCTTAGGGTAAAAGTGATAATCATATTTATTGAGATATTGATCATTTTGTATTTGTCCAGCCAGAACGGGTTGATTGCTTCAACCAGGATCTAGATTCAAATTATTTTTCACATTCTGACTTCACATTTTGCAATCATTAAGGTCAATTTCAAACTTCAGACTCACCCTCTGTTTTCTGTTCCCAGCTCGCTCCATGCCCCTAACCACGGACCCCCTTCCAGCCATACTCTCTTTCTGCCTCAAATACACACACACACACACACACACACACACACACACACACACACACACACACACACACACACACACACACACACACACACACACACACACACACACACACACTGTGAGCGCTGACAGTCCCTTGAACTGTTGACAATAAGTTGATGGGCTAAAGCCTCCAGTAAACATCTCTGCTGCCACCTCTGCCCAGATGGAGCTACTTAGAACACACACACACACTTTCCACGCCTGAGTTTCATTAGTCAGTGTGTTTATGTCTGCGTTCATGTGGCCTGGCGAAGAAATCCCCCCTGTTCCACTGCCCTCTTTGGTTGGGTTTTTTTTTTTTTTACCTGAGCAAAAAGCACGGAGAGAGAGTGACCACAATCAACGTTTCATGTGTGGACAGCTTGTGTGTGTGTGTGTGTGTGTGTGTGTGTGTGTGTGTGTGTGTGTGTGAGAGGGCAATGAGTCACCTTTGATGTTAAAACACATAGTACATGCTGTTCTCATTTCTGATCCCACCCTTCTTACCACGCTGACATCGCCGGCCAGCAGCCCCAGGGCAGATGGCATCGGTGTGTGTGTGTGTGTGTGTGTGTGTGTGTGTGTGTGTGTGTGTGTGTGTGTGTGTGTGTGTGTGTGTGTGTGTGTGTGTGTGTGTGTGTGTGTGTGTGTGTGTGTGTGTGTGTGTGTGTGTGTGTGTGTGTGTGTGTGTTTCAATACAGCGAGAAAAAACAGTTGACCGACGGGTCGCCGGCCCTAGACAAGCTTAATTTTTTAACAATTAATCTCTTTCAGCCATGACCGTCAGAATCATTCTAAAAACTCTTTCACGCACCTCATCTCATACACACACACACACACACACACACACACACACACACACACACACACACACACACACACACACACACACACAGACACACAGGCATCAAACCACTATGTCTGTGTGTGTTAATCTGAGATGTGAATATGAGGAGATTAGATGGACCCAGGGATTAAAATATGGCCTTTACCTCAGAGGATCTGTTCCTGCAGGGACAGCCTGACACACACACACACACACACACACACACACACACACACACACACACTCGCCACTCTGAAAGGTCCAAAAAAAGAGAAATGTTTGGATCAAAGCGCACAAACCAGTAACCAGAGAAAGCACATAATATGTATTCCTAACAGACAAAGAGAGAATGAAAGACAGATGTGAGTGTAGGAATGATGGAAGAGAACAAGAAAGTGACACACACACACACACACACACGTAGCGCACAAACACAATGACTGAGCAGTCAAGTAAAACATTAACTTGTTGTTTCTTATTAATGAGTACTCACACACACATGACTTAAAATACACAACAACCCCTTACATGCTGACATTGTATTTCACAAATCAAAAGGCTATGTATAAATATCCAAGTCCAAGTGAAATCACAAACATAATCTCTTTCCGCAGCCACAAGTCATGTGGAAAGTGTTTTTCCTGTCCTGTCTGCAGTGAAATAAATCTCTTTGACAAGATAGAAAATATATTATTGGAATATATTATGCATAATGTTACCATGCTTTTGTTTTTAAGTCTGCAGCTTTGTTTGCATTGTGTTTCTGGCCTCAGTCCAGCTGGTATACAGTGCTATCAACTGATGATAGAGAAGTAATTAAGAGTGATTGAGAGTCACTGAGCTATACAATTGTAGAATTTTTGGATTTGATGAAATCATAAATACAACAAAACTAATACAAAATACATTATGTAATTTATAGACAAATATTTAAAGTACTTCAAATGAAATAAAAATGACATGATTTCATAAATCCTTCAAGACAAAAACCATTTAATAATTCCTAAAGAAATATTATAAGTATTAGAAATGTATTAAATGTATTAAATTAATATTTGTGCACTTTTTTTGTTCATGGTGTATCCATGTGTGTGTGTGTGTGTCCACTCAGCGTCGTGCTGGGCTACATGAGGAGACAGGGAGCATGTTGGAGCTGACAAGGCCTGTAGGGTCAACATCAAGCCAAATCAACTGCACAGGGGATCAACCACTGCTCCGGCTCTGTCAAATTAGGGCACCGCGCCAACACACACAAACACACACGGACACACGGACATGCACACAAACAGCTGTCAGGCACACACACACACTCGTGACTGCCCACTGCCCCGGAAACATCAGAGCACATCTCTGCCCTGAGGTGAGAATTGCACTGTGTGTGTGTGTGTGTGTGTGTGTGGGGGGGGGGGGAGGGGGGGGGTCACAGGGTCTGTGTGGTGATTGCTGGAACATAGTGGCTGAGCAGCATGATGTTTGTGTTGGTTTGTACATGCGCGTGTGTAGGTGGGGACATACTTTTGCGGAAAATATGTGTTAAGCGATGTTTGGACTTTGGTGAGACATTTCTAAACTGTGTGTGTGTGTGTGTGTGTGTGTGTGTGTGTGTGTGTGTGTGTGTGTGTGTGTGTGTGTGTGTGTGTGTGTGTGTGTGTGTGTGTGTGTGTGTGTGTGTGTGCTGTATACAAATATTGTTCAAGTGCTTGCATGTGTAGTTATATCTTTGTCTTGGCATTTATTATGTTTATATACAGTGTTCTTAAGACATTGTGTGTGTGTGTGTGTGTGTGTGGGTGTGGGTGTGCATGTGTGTGTCAGCGTGTGCTGTTGTTTGGAGTTGTCTCTTGCAAGTGTGGTTATATCTTTGTCCCGGTTTAATATGTATATATCTATACAAATGCGTGTGTGTGTGTCTGTGTGTCTGTGTGTTATGCCCCAGGGGTGTCATCAGCGGGGCAGTTAATGGGCATCTGTGCGTGGTCCAGTGGAAGCCAGCCGGCTAACTGGGCCACCTCTGCCAGCTGTGCCACTGGATGCCCGGTCTGCACTTCATCAGCATCATCATTATTTCAGCTACACACTTTGCCCCGACCGGCCGCCCTCATCACTCTAACCCCACCCATCCATCTCTACCTCCCCTTCCTTGTAGAATACATGAAATAAAAGGGTTTCTACAATGTTGAGGACCAAAGAAATTCTTGACAGCTGAAGGACGAGATCATTGTGGACATATTGGCTGGTCTCGTGTCCGCAAGGCAGTGCTACACACAAAAAAAGCCAACAGCTATACATGGCAAAGTCCAAGCCCTGTTATGCTTATAGCATTGACATGAGCTGATAAGGAATCATGACATGGAAATGTTTAGATCTTTATTCTCTAATTAAAGCTAACCGAGTATTTCTCCCAAACTTTAGTTGGTTCTTCGGCATGTTTTTTAAGGAATATCCTCATTGAGAACCCTAGGACCCTGCTGGTTTATTATTAAAGCTTCTGTGACAGAAAAGGAAGAGCAAGATTTGGTCCACATTGTCATTAAAATAAACAGAGTCCAGACAAGGGGTAGTACAGCATATAAATAAGACCAATCACTCCACCCATTCACAGCACCTCAAAGTTCTCCATGTTCTCTGTTCAGATGTCAGTTGTGCATTGAGATGGTAAAACCGTTCACCCCCATGAAGAGTCATGTCTGAATGTATGATGTCACTTTACCAACTTCACATATACAAATAATTGTGGAATTGTTTCCAAGAAAAGCCTTCTGACTTGGCTTCACCGTCATAGCAGGCCAACTCTTACACAAAGATACTGTATCTCATTTAGAAATGGTGCTGGTGCATCTTCAACAGAACAGGGCCAACCCAAGAGAAAGACTGCATTGGTGAGTAGAACATTTTCTAAAAAATATGGTGTACCATACAATGAAGTACCAAATACCCTGAAACCTGTGGTGTACCCTGAACCAGTCACACAAGGAATGGGTCATCGGTCAAAGGCCATGGAAATATCAAGTCAGGTACAATCTGCCCCTCATATACAGTAAGGCCTGTTATACCTTGACCAAAGCTCCATATTGTCAAGATAACAACTATGCCACCTTCACACACCGCCATATTCCTGTCACTAGTTTCTCTGTGTCTCAGAGGCTGTTGACAGCAGGTTATAAAGAACAAATTGAATTGTCCTGGGTGAAGCTGGAGGTCACCCAGAGGTTAGTCAGTCTCCAGTGTTTCTTCTCCTCTGTCCACTGAGGTGTTGATAACTCACCCACTGGGCAATTTCCTCCGGTCGACACCTGCTCAAGCATTGTTGTAAATGACTGAAGATTATGGACTTTCATTGTCTTTGTCATTCAACCAAGCTTTTGCTACATTAAAACAAAACACAATAATCATAAAACACTTTGATTGGTCCAATTAAGTCAAGCAGATGTAATACACTTTTTAACTTTGTTGATTTGGCTTTCAATAACATGGTACTTACAGCAGGGCATTTATAACTTATATGTTATAATTTATATTGTAGATTTTGCATTTACATTGCATAAAAGGCTTGAAACTTGAATTTGTGAAACTTTTAACTGATATATTATAAAGGGTGGTTGGATTATGGGTCTGTGAGGATACATTTTCTGTTGCCTTGTTTTGGAATTAAGCCCTATCCGTTCGGGTGTTCAAATATTGAACCACATGTCAGGAAAACATCATAGTCCCATAACATAAATGCCGATTGCATGTTTTGAAATTCCATTGCCTAATTCTAAAACATATATAACTGTCTAGGGAGGATATTAGATGCAATACATATCATATCATTAACATTTGTCCTTATTGTATATTTCACATTTAGATTTTGCATCCATCATTATTGACATTGGCTTTGACGACTTATATTTGGTGTATGCATGACGTTTTATGAGATGTGTGTGTGTGTTACTTTAAGATATTCTGCATTCATCAAAATGCACTGATATAAATCAATGTTGCCAAGAACTTAAGTTAAGCCACAGCTCACCTGTTCTCCACGCGTTCAACTTTTTATGTTATATTTTTGTGTTGTGAATGTCTTTGAGATCCTTAATCCTCCCTTTCTCCTTACTGGGCAGTTTATTATTCTTCGTTACTCAAGGTTCATGTTGTCGAGCAGTATTTCAGTCGTTGGCTTTTCTGGACAGAGATCTCGGAAGTTGTTTCTGGGATTTGCAGGAGCCACTGCGACCACCACTGGAGCCACAGCTCCCTTCACCTTCAACAACTTATCGAGATCCTCTCCGAGCCCTTGGTATGTTCAATCTTATCATGTTCCCTGTTCCGGATGTTGCTGTAAGATGCCTTATTTTTGCTAATTTTCGACCAACATGTTGTCCGTTTGGTGAGCCATCACTATTTTATCAGTCTGTATCTGGTTGTCCCACAGGATTTTAGCTTTTTTCAAAAATATATACAATATCTATACAGTACATGGCTATGCCATATGTGGTTTGAACCATCAATCTATCAATTTCTTCATTTCTAATCATGCTATCTCACTACCCAGTGTGCTCTTGGCAGGAAAATAATAATCTTGCTGACCCAACAACTGGACCTTGTTCCATCATGGCATCCAAGTTCAAGCTGTTGTCTGGGAGGTCGGAGAGCACAATACAGTGCAGGACTCTGGTGGGAAAAGAGAAGACATACAATGTTTACACCAATGAGGCTTAGTGCTCAAACGTCCATAAGACATGGGCTCACGGGAGTCAAACCTACAACCTGTCAGTGTAATGGAATGGTCACTTTTAGCCAGCTGGCCTTCAAATTGAATGCAGTCCGTGTCCGTGTGTGTGTGTGTGTGTGTGTGTGTGTGTGTGTGTGTGTGTGTGTGTGTGTGTTTGTCACTGTGTATAGAGTGGTGTGGCAGCCAGTGCCTTATGACAGATCAGGGCATTCAGGCCAGTGACATTCCTCCAGAGCCCCAGATGCATCATGGGGCAGCGGTGTGAAAAATGCTGGTCGGCCTGATCCACTCAGCCGCAGATGAATGGAGCGCTCGGTGCACTCACCCATAGATGAATGGAGCGATCTGTCTTGTCAGCGGAGGTCGACCGAGAGGTTACAGTATCCAGCATATACCTGTGTGTTTGTGTGTGTGGGTGCGTGTGTGTGTGTGTCCGTGTGTTTGCTGACTGAGGAAACTGGCTACAGTATGCCAAACACACACAAAGTAAGAAACCAAGACAAACACGGATGATCACAATGAAGTATGCTCGTACATCCACAAACACGTTTCTCTTACTATAGTCTACTTACAGTATATGTAGCCTCATCCCTGAAACATACCAGATACATACATGCAATACCCATGATCACCAACTCTTAGCTTATAAATAATTTAATATTTTCTTTATTCTGGCAACACTTTTATAGATTCAAGGTCTCACATCAATGTATTTATCATTAATCTGGTATATCTAGTCACATGCTGAAGGTTGAAGTGCAGTGATAGCAGCATCAGACTATCATCTCCAACTTTAATCTCATCCTTTCCCAGACCTGATCCTAACAGGTTGCAGCCATAAATCAGCAATTAAGAAATGAACATTTGAAAATGAAAATCAAAACATTCACCGTATTGACATCTTCTGTTTCCTATTTTTTTTTAAAAGTGTGTAACCTAATGTGTGTAAATTATTTTAACTTTGACCTTTTGATCCCGCATCATGTGAAGTCAGCTTAAGGTTTTATGTTAGGGTTAGGATTTTTTAAAGCAATTCTGTGGTGATATATTGTCAGAAAACAATTCCCACAAAACCTAGGCAACCACAAAAAATGATATCATATTAAGGAGATTTAACTAAAGCCAACTACATCGTTCATTGTAAGTGTGTTTAAAACATACATGAAATGCATGCTGGAACAGGCCAAGTGGAACAAAATGTATATGATTAATCGATTAGCCTGGAGCAAATCTAATCATAGAGTTAGTGGATAACAACTTCCCAGGACAGACTGAACATCTGGATAATAAGTGATGTTTTTTTTCCTTCAAAATAAAACTTCGATAACTAAACCTCAGCTTCCGAAGCTGCCTTCACATGACGAGCCGTCGTACCAGCCTTGAAGTTCTAGTTCAAGGCAAAGTTTTTACAACTTTTAACTTTAATTCTGCTGAACTTTCATTGTGCAACCAATCACATTACAGCTGTATGACGTGGCGCAGGGAAGCTGGCTATCGGAAAAAAAACTAACTGTTTTCTTGGCAAGGCTCTGCAACCATCCTCGAGATGAACGAAGAGCAAACTTCTTATCGTAAGATTTGTATTTTATTTAAGCAAACTACACCTTTTCTGTCATCTTGCCTTCATTTTTCCTATCATTGAAGGTTCATTAGAGGTACAAAAACAAATATGCAAACAGACAAAGACACACAAACACCACTCTAGTGTCCCTGAGTGTGTCACACATACACACACACACACACACACACAGAAACACACAGAAACAGCCAGCCCATCTCCTCAGCCATCAGCCCAGAGCTCCGGCACCCAGAGCAGTGGCTCTGACACGTCTATATGTTTTTCTAGCTGACCTTTTGCCGTCCTTTCTGCCACAGCCCGTAAACCATGAGCTGATATATGAAGGCAATTTTTAGCGGTGCCACTTGTATCTGAGTGATAGCGTACGCTTTACATTTGGGGCGCCTGCCACCTTGCCACCCCTCCTCCTCCAGATCTCTCTATTTGGATAGCTGGTGATGTGTGTGTGTGTGTGTGTGTGTGTGTGTGTGTGTGTGTGGGGGGTGGGGGGGTAGAGAGGATGAAGGGATGGCTGGATGTAATGCCAAATACACACATCTATCTACTCCTAGGGCAAGGAGTCCGCTGCATGATAGCCCTTCCCTCGCTCAGGCAGAACTTAGGGAGCTTTATGAAAGGACACGACTAGCTGCAGTTATATTTTGCAAGAAACGTTTTACAAACATCTGTTATACAGAATAAACAAACACTTTTTTTTCTGATTTCCGATGTTTAATGGGATGATATTTTGGGTAATTTTTCTTAGTATTGTTCATTGTGAAACTACAGTTTGACACATTGTAATACACTTAATTTAAGTTAGTGTAATACATTTAGTTTTATTGTATATTTATTTCATTTAAAAACAAATCTTTGTCAATGCTAATAACCATGTTCGATGTAAGATGCAATTGAATTTGAATCAATTTTATCTTCACTTTAATTGTTTTAGCTCTAATGAATAGTTAATAACACATGAAAACTGCTTAATTTACGATTGAATGAAAGCACTGTTGTTGACATAGAATTATCCTGGTCAAATGATATTAAAACAGTATTCAAGTGGTACTTGTTTCATTTAAATGAAGTGGAAATTATTAGTTGATGTTTTTCAGCTAATAAGTTTATTATACTTTATTTCCATTTGGCCTGGCACCAAATGACACAACAGCCCTGGTTTACATGTCTCTCTTAAAGTAGGGGTGGTATTAAATATCACAAGGTCATTTTTATTTATATGTGTTTATTAATTGAATCTAAAATAAGGTTTTTCTTATAAAATATAAAAAGGAAGGGTTTTTTTTGTTCAGAATGCCATATGTTTTCTTTGGTGGCTCACCTTAATCCTAGGCTAGGAGAATCCTAGGATTGAATATGCAAGGCTTGCCAGAAATATATATTTAGTTAATTCAACAATTTCCATTTCCTTTTTTTTTTTATGAAGTGTAATGAAAACAGTGTTAATCGGTGGCTCTAAAAACAAAATGTCAGCAGCATGGCCTTGAAAACATTCACTCTATTATCACCCAGTTTTAATGTCAGTTATGGGGTCGGTTTGATTAGCAGCAGTTCATGTTCCAGTAATGGACTGAAGCACTAGCTCATTAGCATTTTACGTTGTGTTTGAATAGGAGGCAATGTGCCCCTTTAGGCCCTTATCACAGCAGCAGATTGAGCTCGTTAGCTTGTTAGCATGAACTTATGCTATGGGAGCTATATGGCATTAGGCCATGTTACATTACCGCTACGCAATGACACTTGTTAGCTTATTAGCATAACCCCCTATTAGATGGACAAGGGGGTGTGCGGTGCAGCAGCCCGTGTTACAGTAATGGAAAGGCTTTGTTAGCTTGTTGGCATGCTAAACAGGTAGGGGTCTTCGAGTGGCATTAGAGCCTGTTTAAGAGCATTGGAACGTGCCGCTACAGTGTTGGGTAGTTACCATAATCTCAAAGAGTGTGTGTGTGTGTGTGTGTGTGTGTGTGTGTGTGTGTGTGTGTGTGTGTGTGTGTGTGTGTGTGTGTGTGTGTGTGTGTGTGTGTGTGTGTGTGTGTGTGTGGGGTGGGGGGGTGTTATGTGTGTGTGTTTCGTCCAACATTTTTCAATTACAACTGCTCATTGTTAGGTTGTAAATGGCTGGGTCAGCTGGCTGGAGTTCTGCCTTTGAACACAGTGCTGACGTCCCCACAAAGGCATCATTACAGAGGCTGGGGCCCAGCAAGCAACACCCTCACTTCTCTATCACCCCTCAGGAAACAACTCAATAATGTGTAAAGATGAAAAAATTAGTAATGTATAAAAGAAAAAAGAAATCCCCTACAAGAAGACATAAAACACTTCAATCTAATCCGCTCTTTTATTCTCCATGCTCTGTTCCGTGCCCTTGTACCATCCATCCCTCATTTGATAGTTTTTTCTTTTATCATTAATGTTGAGACATACATATATTGAATCAACTTTGAAAAAACATTTCTCATTTTCCCTTGATGTAATTATTCCGTGACACCTCCATCCAACTACCTGTGCTTTATTGAAAAAAATAATGATATAAGGTTAGAGGAAATACATGCATTACAAACATCACTAGTGTTGCTAATTACAGTGAGAGATTGAGGAAAGGACCAAAAGAAACACAAAGAACACTCATGCATTTTCAATGTGATTTGCATTTTGATTCTAAGTTGTATTCATTCAACGTGTATTTTTTTGTCTTTCCTTTTTACTTTGGTTCTTGCTAACATCTTCCAGGATCAAAGGCTTCTGTTGGATTCCTCTCATCTCTTTTTCCTCCTCCAAGCATTGTTTGCCTCCCAGGACCGCAGCATCACAAGTTTTGTACTAATTTTGGAGGAAAGGCAGAATTATTCTACACTATTCTGGAATTCATTTGACATCAAAAAGGGGACAATTCACAGAGGGCTCAGATAAAAGACGCTGCCCATTTAGAATTGTGTCCATGTTTTCTATGTTTGTTTCCACATAACATAAAAAAAACATGCACAGTTTGAGTCAAATATGGGCAGAGTAACTGCGGAAATACTCAGAGAAAAATGGGCTTCTAGGTGGAGCGTCCCTGGAGTTGAAGTGTATCTGGGTGACCCACCTGTCACTCAAAGTGGACAAACCTCTAATTATGCGTAATTGTATACCTTAGTATAATTACAGTTGACTTATATAAAAAAAATAGGGATTTCAGCATTAAGTTTGTGATTATTTTGTAAACCTTAACGTGCAAAATAAATGAAAGCTAATGGATCATATTACCAAGTCTGACCTTAACTTCATCCTGTAATTCCAGCGTGGATGGTTACCATAAATTGCTGGCAGAAAAGAAAGCGGTGAAACTGGCACAAGTTAAAAGTGTGACTGGAGACCAAAAGACATCAGTAAGCAATCATCACTACCTTGGTGTAAAGGCACACGTAACACATGACATAAGGCAACAATGTTCATGCTTCAGGTGAGGTGAAAACATAGGAAAGTCAGCCAGTTTCTTGTAGTGGCACAGGAGCGGGAGATAGCAAAGGGATCACCTTTGTGGGAACAGATAGTGCTTGCAATATGACAGCGGCAAAGAGAATATGCCATGTAGTGCACAGTGATTCTCCATGACAGCTGCTTTGTCAATGCTTTAGCTAAGTAGCAGAAAAAGCCTGACTTTGTGACAACATTTCAGAAATCATGATATGATTAAGTAAAAAACCCTTAGATTGCTCTTACCAGTTCGTTATGCTTTTCTTTGTTAATACATCATACTTGTATGTGTCTTATCTCTCTCCAAAATACACCTAAATACTAGTATGTTGAACTTGTCATTACTCATGATTTCTCACAGATTGTGATCTTCAGTGATTAACTGTGGTAATGTTAAGTTTGTCTTCCAGAGTAACCAGAGAAAAGATACACATTTGCAACAGCAAGAAACCTGCAAAGGACATTTGTTTCAAAAAAGCCAGAACATTGTACATGCTAGTGCATTAATTTCAAAGGACCTGAATCTTTTTGTGTGTGTTTTTGTTGCGGGTTACCTGGGTCCCTTTGCATTGAGGCAGTAGCAGGGGGATTGGTCGATGCAGAGCGAAGTGGTGCTCCAGGTCCTAGATGTTGGAAAGGTCTGATCCATTCACAACATTGAATTCACATTGTTGGCTAATTAAACAAACTGACATTTTGGAAAATGCTAGTCTCCCAAGCTTGTACTGCTGAATGATGGTCAAGTTCCCTCATTTTATAAATGTACAATGTTCATTCAAAAAGAAACACTTAAAAATGAATAGCAGTGAAATCAAACTTGCCTTGGGTCTCAAAGCCCTACTTTGTCTGCCTCTGATTAAAAGTACACCTTTTCACAAGTTCACTGAGCTCTTTCTATTATGAATGACGGGAGCATTGGCATTACCTGTCTACAGTGGGGATTTTAAATCCCTGTGGAGACAGATAGCATAATGCAGATGTCCTAATGAAAACTTCATTAAGATCGAGGATAATTACTGTGTCCTTAACGATGCACTCGCTGTGCTTTTAAATAATTGAGGTGCTCAACTTTTGATGTGTTAATTCTGGAGTAATTTCATCATGCAGACTTCATCTAAGATAGACTGGCTTCAGTATTCCATTGGTGTACATCCACAAATTAATTCCAGCATTGATTTTGATGTTGAGAGTGAATTTTAGGTGGATTAATTGCAGTCTAATGCCTTGTCATGCTTGCATTGTGGAACATTTTGGTCGACACAAAAATAGTTCACCAACTACTGGAATGTTTGTGATGGGTTTGTACTGACATAAATACACTAGATATTATGTCCTTATGCTCTGACTTTCCCTTTGGTCATTTGTGTTTAATATCAAACAATCAATCAATCACAATACTGTTTCAAATCCAGGGGGAAAATAGGTTTCGCGACAGTTGGCCGAACAGTCGGGAAGCCATTCATGGAAATGTCTGAACAGTCCGAAAACGTGTACTGGTGCAGCTATGTTTTCATAAAGCACCTAACTATACTCAAGATATTCCATGTGACTTCAGGCTAATGCCATTAGCTTGTCCATCACAAACTTAAAGGATGCATGTATGGTTGGTGTATGCCCACTAAATAGTGAAATGTCTTAAAACTGATGCATGTTATCGTAAGATTTCAGACATTATGTCTTACTAATCATCACCAATATCAAATTCATTAGTTCTTTAAACCTACATTCAGGCCCTAATGCCATCAAACATAATGACATTCCCTTTAGCCGAAGCTGCACTTGAATTTGACCATTTAAAAGCAAATGGTTGTACAGTTACATTTGGAAAGAAAATATCTGCTTGAGGGAGCGGATTCTCTGATAATAAAGACATGGACATTAAACTCAAAAACACCAAATTACATCCAGCAGTTATGTTTGTTGGCTCCACCATAAACCTGTTTTAGCGTAATGTTATTCTTCTTTTTATATACTCTGTGTTGAATACCTGCCTTTACGTGTGTGAAAAGCATGCTATTTAACACTTTTTTTCCGGATGTAATGTGTGTGTGTGTGTGTGTGTGTGTGTGTGTGTGTGTGTGTGTGTGTGTGTGTGTGTGTGTAGGCATATAGGTCACAGCTGTTGGAGATGGGCCAATGTCATGTAGATCTTAACTAGCCTTCAGAGCTCAACACTCGCTCAAAGCCTTCACCTGGCTCCACACACACAGGCACGCACACATGCATGCACACACGCACGCATGCACGCACACACACACACACACACACACACACACACACACACACACACAAACACACACACATACACATTCTATTGTACTTTTACTTACAGACAAATGAGAAAATACATACAATAATATCCTCTGAGTAGCCATCTCCACACACACACATACACACACACACACACACACACACACACACACACACACATACACACACACACACGTCAGGCACACATGCCAAAACATATTCAACGTTGCCGCTGTCAAAATGCAAATCTGCGAGCTTCTCCACACCTCACCCTTTCTTATTTTCTTCCCTGTGACTTCATTAGAGAGGAAGCGGAACCTGGGTGACAGCATTAATTACAGGTGTGTGCATACACACTGGGAGCTATTTTCTACTGAATCGACCTAATCATCATCATCATCACCACCATCAATATCCTCGTTATCGCCACCTGCCGTACACCCCCACAAGGCCACCATGCTGGGCGCATATGAGTGGCTTTGAACAAACACGCGTGTAGGAGTCAACACCCAGACAGATAGAAAGAGTATCCAAGATGTGAAATAGAGGAGGGGTTAGGGGACAACAGTGTGCCGATATGTTGTAGTTGTGTGAGTGTGTGTGAAAGGGGGTTGGGGGTTGGTGGGTGAATAATTGCCTGGAGACGGTGCAGAAATAAGCCCTAATGGTCAGTAATCCAAGCCTGGAGAGGGCCTCTCCACAGTGCTCCACTGAATGCCGGTAATGGGCTTCCAGCTCTGTCACTTACATATGCATAGATCTTTCTCCATTAACGCTGGTTTGAATGACAAATATGGGTGGGTGTAAAAAAAAAAAAAAAAGATAAAAAAAAGAAAGAAGAAGTGGAGGGAAAGAGAGAGTGTGTGAGCGAGAGAAGATTTCCTCTTGGCTTGCAGTAATTTGGCAGCCGCTCAGGCCCCTATCCTTAAATCTCATTAGCCCATTGTTCGCGTGATGCAGCTGGGTGAAGAGGGGCAGGAGATGCTGCCTAAAGTGGGCTAGATGATGATTTGGACCTGACACGGCTGTCTTTTTATCTGTATGTGTGTGTGTGTGTGTGTGTGTGTGTGTGTGTGTGTGTGTGTGTGTGTGTGTGTGTGCGCGCTATGGCATATTGTGATGCTTATACTGATATTGGTAACTTTTCAATGCAACTGTTTTTTCACATTTTCTTTACTTGTATAACACCAGTAGTGTGCTATGTTTAGATTGTCTATTACAATGTATTTTAACTTATTCTGTATATTTTATATTGTTATAGATACTTAAGAGATCTGTATCTCTCTGCATATCTTTTTAATATTATCATATTAACTGTTGTGAACAAGCTGCTGTAATAAATAAAGTACATCTAACACATTTCCAATCTAATCTTTGCTTAAAAATGTTGGTTTTGCACTTGCTCTAAAACGTAACAGATAAAAACATAACCATTACTGAAAACAGCATTGGTTAAGAAAATATAAAATAAATAAAACAGTTAAATTAAAAATGCTTTTCACTGCAGTACGTGGACACACTGGTAGGCTCGACTTCATTTGTAATAATACAAAAAACAAAACATAGAATTGTTGAACGATGTTTAACCAGACCACAACAGAACACACAACCCTTCTCAAAATCTTCTAGTAAATTACTTGTGAATTATGGACCCATGAAATAAAGGCACGCCAATTTATGTTTCAAATGCAGTGTTAATACTGGCAGAGAAATACTGAATACTGAAACACTTCAAAATAAAAAAGGGAATCAGCCTAAGGGAATCAAAAGTTAGGACAAAACGTCCGTTCTTTTAATAGTCTGGTTACCATTCAGATACAAACATATATTAGCATCTTTCATCTTTATTAAATTGTCATTCTAACTGTAGAAAGTATTATTCTTATCTATTTTGTGATGTCTGATGTCCTAATAGACCCTTTTTGTGGAGCTGATTGAGAGCCAATGGCAAAGTTTTGAGTGAGGCCCAGAATTAATTCAACACAAGTCCACACTCCTGAAGATAACAACAAAAGTTGAATTGGTAATGAACTCGAGGGAAAAGGAAAATGTGTGTGTCTGTGTGCGTTTCTGTCTGTTTGGGGGCTTCTAGCGAGGGATTCAGGGGTCTGTTGGGGCCACCGAGGGGAGGGCACAGGGGGCGGAGGAGCCATCATAACGGGAAGCACCCCCCCAGCCTCCTCATCCTCCTGAGCTGCCAGATGGCACACACTCAAACCCCCAGTGGGGCGAAACAGCACACAAGCACTTATGCATATTTGAACACAAGCATTGTCAGCCACAAACACACGTGCACAAACACTCCAAAAACATATTCAGAGGGGGAGCCATTTGAATCCACTCTCAACCAGCTCCTGCATCTAAAACAAAACCTTCTCCATTACAGAAGTCATCCCGCCATAAAGAGCTCCGTCCCCCGATATCAGCGGGCGTCATGCTGTCATTGAAACGTGTCACCATATGGGAGCGGGGACACTCAGGAAATGCATCACTTTGTGACGTTTTTGTCTCTATTTCCAGAGCAAATGTGTCACTCTTTGAGAACCATAAAACCAGAGTTTGGGTTGTGTGTGTGTGTGTACCAAGTGCACAAGTTCAAGGACGTACACGCCCCGACAAGCAGAAATGAATGTACCTGGATGGAAAGATAAAAAAGCTTCATATTTCACGATTGCTTCTCTAAGTGCCGCGACTCTAATAGGAAAGATGTGTTTATATGATATGAATATGAGAATATGAGCGACACGACTTTCAATTTGTGTAGGCATGAACTTGTGTAACTGTAGATGTGTGCGTCTCGATGCATGTGATGGATTTGTTCTAGGAGATGTGTGCGCTACCTTTATTTAGACAGCACACACACACGCACACGCACACGCACACACACACACACACACACAAACGGAGTGCCAGCAGTAATAGATATCCAATAGCTGCGAGCTGTGGAAGGGTCCTGCTACATCTGTCAGCACTGCCTGGCAAAGGCGCGGCGAGTTCAGATGATATCGCCACAAACGGCTGCATCAAAAGATTTAGTGTCCCACCCACCCCACCCACCCCCCCCACACACACCCACCATCCCTCCCACCCCGAGGTGGGCCGTGTGGCGCAGTCCGCCGGGCAACACAACAAGGAAGAGGGGAGGCGTCGAAGAAAGACGGCAGGCGAGGGACAGATAAGAGGGAAGCGACAGCAATATGAGCCAGGGGGGGTTTGAGGTGGAGGACAAGGCGGAAGAGGGGGGTGGGGGGTAAGGATAAGAAGGAGGAAAGAAGAGGCACACACATCTTTTTCACCTCTTCATGAGCTCCACTTAAAAAGGCTTAGTGCTGCTAAGAAAACATGTCTATTGCCAGTGTAGTTTCTGACCCTGGGTAAAAATTAAACATGTCCACCTCAAATGAATTAAATATTTGTGAGTGATTTTTAGGAAGTGGTCCTAAATACATTATGAAATAGGAAGTCAAGAAGAAAAAAACAGTTGAGATACATTTTATTTTCTGTCGTGATTCAGGAAATGTATACATTACCATAATTCAGATAAGAGACGTATGTTGATGTTAAATGTGTAAATGGAAATTAGGAAAGAGGCCAAGGTAGATTATTGTGCAGTGACCTCAGTGGAAGGCCTATTCATGAGTGTACAAAAGATGAATCAGAATCAGTTTGAACATACAAGGAAATTGCTTTGGTGTCAAGGCAAGGATTGCACAAATTCTAAATGCTTAAATATATAAACACAGAGGCCGAGGAGAGCGGGATAATAAATGCATACAGGCTGCAGAGATATAACATCTTCCTGTTTGACCCTCTGTTCAATTGCATGGCTCTTCCATTCTTACTGACAGGGTTCAAATGTCCCCGATGGTCTGCTATGGTCCTCAAGATACAAAATGTTCCATTGGCCATGTCTGTGAAGACAAGCACAGAAGGTGTGACCGCGTTGATTGAAGGCTCAGCAAGCAAGTAAGCTGTCCATGTCGATAGAGGGATTTGGGGGCGGCAGTAGCTCAGTAAGGAACTGAAGAGTTGCCGGTTCAAGTCTATAGTATAGATTGGTTGATGAGGCAGAGGTGCCAGTTTGCCTCCTGGACACTGGCTGGTTTCCCTTGAGAAAGATACCAAACGGAACTCCGGCAGCCCCCTTGCTCTGACACTTCTCCATTAGTGCATGTCTACAGGTCCTATTTGTGCATGTTTGAATGTGTGTGTGATTGTAAACTTGACATTTTGGTGCAGCTCATTTTAATAAGAATCACACAAATTATTCATGACATTTCTTTATTATAATGAGAATAATGATGCAAAATGATCAATCGCTCCTTTGAATATCAGTAGAAATTCTAATAATTAGTTGTTTTTTCCAAATCCTGCAGACCTAGAATATGTGACAAGCTATCAATGTTGAACAGGAAAATGTAACATTGGTAAATGCACATGCATATAACGTTAGGCTGACCTGCAACCATTAATTGTAATGGTTGTGATTTACACTTTAAATGAACATTAGTCTGGCATAAAGACAGGGATGTTGGGTTGGAAGAGAAAATGTGAGGAAGCGTTCTTCATATTACTATCTCCCTGTGGGTCAGCTACTAATCACAACTTAGGAAATGTTCTTCTTTTTATTTCTAATTATTTTCTATGCCTTTTATTGTACTATGCTGCTGCAACACAAAAATGTCCCAGTTTGGGATTTATAAATGAATTCTTATCTTATCTTATCGACCCCCCAAAGACCCCACTACGACTGGAACAAAGTGGGTGAGCTATATATTGATTAAAACTATTTAATAATTAAACTTTTAGTTTTTCTGCTGTTTTAGTGTATTGTAAATGTACCTTTATATGTTATGTAAATTGAAGTAGTTGTTTTATGCTTTTATTTTGAAGGCAGTTTTGGGCACTTGGTGACAGCTGGTGGTGTGATTAGTGCACTAGGTACGATTTTTTACCAGGGTGAAACAAGCATCCCATAGGAGAGGCATAGGGCACATATTGGAAATGTGTTGATTGCACTTCTGGATGATATTAGATCAACAAGTAAAGGACAAAATAATGTTCTAGTTTTAACTCGGATCATTCCTGCGTACGATCTGCTATCTGGTGCCTCAGCAGCAGTTTTACTTTTGAGTTAATCTGATTTCTTTATGATGTTGACCGCTACAGTGGGGCAACTTTTAGAGTTTGTACAAAACTTAAGTGTGCTTCCATCCAATACATCAGTATTGGGGCAGATAATGTGATTTACCCTTTAAATTAACATAAGTCTGGTATAAAGACGGGGATGCTGGGTTGGAAAAGGAAAAGAAGATGTGGGAAAGCGTTCTTCTTATTACTATCTCCCTGTGGGTCAGCTACTAATCACAACCCCCCAAAGACCCCACTTCCCCACCCGAAAAACCCCCTTAAACCCACACACACACACACACACACACACACACACTCATTTCAGACACTGATTCTCCTGCTCTTGAATAACCTCACCGGGGGCGAGTGACGAAGGGGAGGGAGGGTTGGAGGAGGGGGACAAATCTTCCTCCTTATATAGAGGGTGTGTGTCTTTTGAAGCCTTTCTCGCTTAACCGCCACACAGCTACGGGGCTGTCGACTTGTCGAGGATTTCTCCTGGATGTGTGTGTGTAAAAAGACCCTCCCGTGGAGAGAGGGAGAGAGTGGTAGCCCTGATTAAATGCTGGAGCCGTCATGCCTGCGAGCCAGCCAGGAGATTAATATCGGCGTAACCTGTTACTTAATTCATTATGGGGATACAGGCTAATTTGATTTGATATTATTTTAATAAAGTTCTGTGATATCCAAGATTGTTTCAGGCTATCAAAATAATTTTCCAGTTATTACAGTTCGCCAGGCAGGTCCCTTTGATAGCAGTGGTTGGCCAGGCCTGTCTTGAATACATTACAATCCCTCTCCACACACACACACACACACTCATGTAGAATTCCTCTTTTCTTACCAAATCTGTTAATATCGATTTTGTCCTCTTCGACTTTTTTTTGTTGCTCTTTTTATGTATATTCCTTTTCACTAATCAAAAATGTATGTCAAAAAAGTGTTTTAAAAAAGGTAGGTTTTAAAGAAGAGTTATAAATGGAGGTAGAAATTACAAGACATGTAGTTTGCAGCTGATCATAGATCCCAGGGACGTGGAAGCACTTGCCCTCTTCTTATTATGCGATCAAAGTCCTGCAAGACAAAACTCACTTTGGGTCTGGTGTCATTGTATCATTAGGCCAATTTCACCAAACTGGCAACATTAAATCATTCATTGAGCCAACTTTTACTAATTAAAAAACGCAGTGTAATTTGAAAGGCAGAATATTTTCTGGAACATGACACTGCTACCTGTGTGTAAGCATTAACACCTTTAATACGATTGGCTCCTGGAAAGCTTAAACATGTTATTGAATGTAACTGACTAATCTACAACCATGTCTTAGAGGCTTGCCCAAATTGAGACGGATACTATCTCTAGACAAAATCACCTGATACCAAAAGTTTATCAGCAAAAGCAGGTCAAAGCATTCTTGACACCAAATTAAAACCACCAGTCTTAGCTGAGGCCTTAAACCTAACCATAGTTCTTCTCCAATGTGAGTGATAACCTTGTTGTGTCCACCATCCTCTTGTGCATCAGCAATAGAGGAATCCTAACCATATAGCATCCATTATCCTCTCACTAAACCACTTGTTGCCAGAAACCATGAGAGTAAACCTCCTGCTGACCTTGTAGCCCATCATATAGACTACATATAGGCTGTCATCCTACCTGGTGATGGTTTATCCACAATAACACACATTTTATTGACGTTAAAATACTCCAGGAGGCTCCTTTAATCACAGCTCTCCTTTTCTCTCCTGCTCTCTCTTACTATTTTGCCTCTCTTTCTTCCATCACCAATGTCATCCATTCATTATTAAAGCTCCCCTCGCCTCGTCTCTCCTGTGCTCTGCTCTATTAGAAACCCTTGTATCAGCTGCTCCGGGCCATAGAAAGACAGAGGAAAGAGGGAAAAAAATAAAATGAAGACATGTTCGGCTCTTTGCAGGGGGGCGTGTAAGTCGCCTGTCAGCCTGTAATCACTGTGTCCGCGACTCTGTATGCTAATTTATCTCTCCATACTGCTGACTAGGACATGCAATATAAATGAAGTTTGTTGGACTGCACAAGGGGCTGACTTGAATAAAAGATCAGGGTCCTGAGGAGATTCAGGCTGTTATTAGCCATGTGGAACTTCACAACCACACCGCCACAGACCTAATGTTGTAATGAAGGCCTTTTTACATGGAAATTGGCATCTTTATCCCTGTCAGAGAGGGATTAGTATGACTGTGGCAACATTGGACATTAGTGATATGAATGCAAGCTTAGGATATGAATAGGAGGCAAAGCATTGGGAATGTGTGAAACTTACAGCAAACGTTGTTGGAGGATGAACTCTACCTGGAGCATGAAAATGGTTAGAAATGTCGAGAAAACTTTACACTGTAGATTCAAACATGCAAAACTGACAGAATCCTGCAGCTATGTCCCATTTAAACTGTTTTTAACTGGTGAATCTAATTCAAAGTAGTAAAGCTAAGGACCCATTTGTACCAAACATATCAACTGTGTTGGCAAGAAGTCTAAATAGTGCTCAAACATTAGGCAATGGAATGGCAACAAACCCTAACATGAGGCTTTTCTTGATGGGGGTCAGATAAATCTCAATATATATAGCTTTAGCAAACTTTAGCATTAGCCAAGGAAAGTTCCTAGGTCCCCTCCCTATGCTTGACGTATTAGATTATACTTTGTGGCGTGCTCATGTGATGAGCTTGAAAAAAAAAGGAAATCTTATTGGCTACAGATTAAAAAAATGAAATTCAGAAATTAAAGAATGATGTAGTTTTTTGTTTACTGGTATCTTGGAGTTTTTTGTGACAATTTTCTATCTATTCTCGTATGATCAAAAAGGGTTAGATTCAAGACCAAATCAGTCTTAAAAATGTCAGAGCAACAAATAATAATGACTATCATATAATTCAATCATAAAGTCCTAAGTCTCTTTCAAAATGCATTTTAACTAATAAACTCAAACTTAATGGGCTCTTTCTTGGCTCATGCTTCACCCTTCCTTTTAGTTTCATGAAAATCAGGAGGATATTTGTCACATAATCCTTCTGAAAAGATACCACAAATTAAACAAATGAACAAACATTTAAAGCCTCCTTGTCAGAGGTAATTATAATTCAACTCTGCAGTTCCCTTTGGCACTACGGACCTATTTAAGCTTATTGTTTTTGTTTCAGGACTCTCATGACCCCCCTGTTCCCAGCCATTGGGACAGCTGTTTTTTTCTACACTGCTCCGATAAAGCCACTGAACACATCAAGTTAACCCACATGGCCTCGAAAAATACTAAAAGGGCCTTTTCTGATGGAATGGCCCTTTTAATTATCCCTGCTTTTAAAAAAGTGTTACAAATTCCGAAACACATTGTTTTTTATAAAGATAGGACTACAATTTGGCAACACATAACCACTTGCACTGGAGTCTTGAGAAAGTAATCGTACTGATATTTCCCCAAAATGAATGCACATGAGGAAACAAACTGACCCACACTACATGCTGCCAGGAGAGGTGTGTTAAAGATTAAGTCAGATGAAAACAGACATCGGGGTCAGTGGCTCTTTCTGTCTTGTTAAGCCTGCTATGAAAACATACATGATCCTTTGTGGATATTTAGGAAATGTGGAAGCATTTTGCTCTGCGTTGAGTTAGGGTTTCGAGTTCAAGGCCTGCAGTCCCCCAGAGGTTCTGAGAAGGGGGCAGGTGTGTGTATGCTTTGTGCTTTGCTTTTTGTGTGTGTATTGTATGCATTTAGTGTGTTTGTTCACTTTAACATGGACACAGTGTGACAATGTCTATGCATCATTGTGCTTCTAATGTACTGTATGTTTATGCATGTGCACTGTGTTATTATATGTGTTGCAGTGTCAGTCTTTATGAATTCAAATGCATGTGTTATAACTTTATGTTCTCTGCATGGGTGTTTTTATATACAATTGGAACTTTATTTGCCAAGAGGCAGTATGTTCAAAGAGATATCAAACTATTGTTCCTTATTTCCTTCTCCTTCCATTCTGTCTTTCTTGATGTTTTGACTGTAGCATGGATTAGGCACAGGGATGAGAAGACAGGAAGGAAGTAACTGCAGGAAAAACACCAGCTTTAATATGTTGTAACTGAAGTCAGCTGTTGCTTCTCCTCGATGTGTTTTCTTTTCTTCCAAGTCTCTTTCAATGCAGAATATTTACGTAGAACATCTTTTTCTTTTGTATATTTTTTTGGTGTTTTCTTATTGTGCAAATTATATGTTCAGACGGATTTTAGATATTGTAAATCTGCAGCAGTGCTTGTCTTTACTGGACTTTAAATTACGTTTTAACTCATCGTTTAACTCTCCAGCTGCAACTTTACTTTAAGCAATGTTTTCTTCTCTCCCACTTCAGTTTACTTTGTTTCCTTCCCCTTAACTTTCTATAGTAATATGTATTAGAAGAAAAAAAGTCTAAAAGTCTTACCATGTCAAAGGTGCAAAGGTTCAAAGGTGAAGTAATGCTTTGTTATTAAACTCAAACTATTCATGATGGCACATTTAAGACTCTTAATACATACAGTATACATTGAAAAACTAAAATGTGCATACTTCCAAAAACAATGTGAATGATTAGATTTATTTTTAACAGTTACTGTTTTGTAATTAATTGAATACACATTCAAAGATGTCCTGTGAAGTTCTGATCTGTTGGGAGCATGGGGTGATGAAAAGAAAAATCTTCATTTGCATCCCTTTATAAAGGAATAAGAGAAACACTTTTGTCTGTCAGTGCTTCTCATTATTTAAAACATTAGAGCAGATCACAAAACTAATGTAAAAAACATGTGTATTTATAATGACAAACTCTGGAACATGGCAAATCACGAGGACACATTCACTAAAGTTCTCTTTGTTTCTTTGAACTCTATTTGAGTTCCACTCTTCAAACATCATAATGATCTAAGTATATAAACTATGCCCCCCCCCCTACACCCAACATGTAGTAAAAAAAAGACCACTTTATTCTCCTCTGAGTTTAAATTGACATGACTGTAAACCTGTTTTACACATTGCTGTCAAGAAGCACTTCACCTTTTCCAGGGTCTCAGAATGCCTAGCATTTTTATGTATTATTATACTTTTTTTTACATTTGTATATATTTTTGTTTATTTTTTGTCCTTCAGTATGTGTGGCGGAACGAGGCTGGGGAGGGGGATAAGAACGGTATAGCCATCAGCATTGAGATTGTGTTGTAAAATACATTGACTGTTTGGCTCTGGGGAGCGACTTCCTTCTCTCAGCGCATGATGACTGTCACTGTAGCAGGAGAAAGAATACAAATAACTTCCTCTCATTTTTTTGCACTTTATTCCTTAAAATATTCATGTTTTCATTCAAAGCCCACATCAGCCTTTAAAAATGTTGATGCATGATTTAAAAGAGCAGTATTTGCAAAAAATGCTATAACAAGTTTATTACAGTACTTATTTATTAGACTCCCTTGTCTACTACATGACAAGGGATGTCCAATCATTTGGAATTCATCCCACATGAGGTGGTACCACATTTCTGCTACATTGATGGGCAGACACAGGGAAGTGTGATGTCTAGGATGGTTAAAATGTCATACTCTGAGCTCATTCACCACTTTTAAAATAACAGTAGAGGCCATCTTTACCCAGCTGTTCATTTATCTACAGTCCCACTTCAACTCAAGGACGGAACTTTCAAACTGCACAAATGGATACTTTTGTATTGAAATTTGGGTCATACTATAAGAGAAAAACAATATAATGTTTTTGCTTTTGGCAGATGATGTGGTTCTTTTGGTGTCATTGGTTTGCGACCTTCAGCATGCATTGGATCCATTCGCAGTCGAGTGTAAAGTGGCTGGGATGAGGATAAGGTCATGGTTCTCAGCAGGAAACCAATGGATTGTCCACTCTGGGAAGGGAATGAGACCTTACCCCAAGTGTTGGAGCTCAGGTACCTCAGCGTCTTGTTCACCATTGGGGGAACAATGGAGCATGAGATGACGAAGAGAAAGCAGAGCCAGAAGGCAAAGCTGTCCATCTACCACTCCATCTTTGCTCCTACCCTCACCTTTGGTCATGAAGAATGGGTCATGACTGAAAGAACAAGACTGCCGATACAAGAGGCCAAGATGTGTTTTCTCTGAAGGGTGGCTTGCATCTTCTTTAGGAATTACTAGGGATCTGGTAAGGACGCCACCTGGGCAACTCCCCAGGGAGTCGTTCCAGGCACTGGGAGGAGACCAAGGGTCAGACCCAGCACCAGGTAGAGGGTTTTTATCTCCACACTGGCCTGGGAGCATCTTGGAATCCCCCAGTCAGAGCTGGTTGTTGAGGCCTGGGTAAAGGGAAGTTTGGGGCCATCTGCTGGAACTGATTGCCCTGCGACCCGACTCCCGATACGCAGTTGACGATGGATGGATGGCAATGTGAACATTTTTTTCTTTGTATAATTTATCTTAAAGTGTTGACATTTTCTTTAATACAGGACATAGTGCAATGTCTTGTTTGTAACCTCCCGTCACTGATCACTTGTGTAACGTACTAATGGCATGGTGAGTAGATGCCATTAGAAATCATTTTTGATTAATGAGTGCCTCATACCCACAGTAGGAGGCTAAGAGCATTTAGATCTATCATTATCATTTCATTTATTTGTGTTGTTTTCAACCCTTACTTGATGTTATGTATGTATTTTTGTATAAAACATAGAACAGCAATAAAATATGCAAAATGATTGTGTATTGACACGGACAACTTGAAAAAGGCCCTATAATGTTTTTGGGGGGTTTCCACTTGAAGTGTGTTATATAGTTATTGAGCATGTAAACGGTCTGCAAAGGCTAAAATCCCAATTCGTTCCCACACACTCCAATTATTTTTAATGCTCAAAACTACCAAACCAGAGTTACTTATACCAATAAAGGAGACTTACTGAGATGGAATGTGACCCAACACTAATTATCATAAAGCATTTAGAACAAATATGCAAAAAATAGACTAATCTACAATCTTCTTGGCCCTTTTCTTTGTTGTGTAGTAAAGACAGATGTTTTCTTGACTGTAGGGTCATGTGTGAGATTCCCTTTGGCTGTGAACGTCTTTTTCGCCAAGCCACAAGGGGTTGTGAGCAAAGTTCTTCGAAAGCTGCCACTTTCACATCACGCATCCGTAAAAGAATCTTCACACATTGGTAAGTCATGCCCTCAATCGATAATTATGCAAACACAGTCCTAATCAATATGTGAAATATGAAATAAGGCCAAATTATAATGTGGAGATGGTGCACATCTCATTTCTTCCCCGTCAGATGAATATGTTTAAATAGCAAATATTAGAATAGCAAAGCATCCATTTGGCTTTCATGTGATGGGGCCTTGCATTTTAGTTGGCACACCGTTCAATATTTGAACAGAGAAAAAAGTTTTTAACTGTAAAATTATATTGCTCCGAGTGATAGTGGTAGTAATAAAGAAGTTATTGACCAAATGATATTGATCGACAGCTCCTCGGGCAAAACGAGCCGACCTTGGTCTCCCTCTGTGCCTTGCCCTCCCTCCGCCTGCCTCCCCTCTACTCTCCTTCCCCCGGAATTCAATAATATATTATTTTACACAGTTTAAAGCCGGACAACAAATAGCTGCACAGCACAAGGTGAGGAATTACTGGTAAATTTTTCATGGCTATTTGCCTGTAGGAATTTTGGCAAGGGTGTATGAGGGTGATTAAAATCAAGACTCCAGTCAAGGCTTGATTAAGGGTTGCCATTCAACGAAAAGCATGGCAGAGAAAGAATGAGAGGGAAGTAGAGAAAAGGGAAAAGGTTAGTCGGAAGAAAGGGAAAACCAGAGGCTATGTGTTCCTTCTCCGCGGCATAAATCATATAATGACCTTGAAGTCTTGCAAGAGAGAGGCAGCGGTAACTACACCCAAGCTCTGTCCCCTGGTTTATTCACAAGGTCAGAGAAGGGAAACAATGGCCATTGATTTGGCCCCGAAGAGGCAGAGAGAAAAGACCGAGGTGATTGTCACATTACACTCTTAAAAAAACTCATCTGCTGTGTAAAGAAAGAATGCTTTTAAATGCTCACGGTTTGGTTAAGTGGTTTCTTGAAGCTTTTTACAGTGTAATTAATTATATTTTAGACATTTTTCAGAATAAAAACACATTTCATAAGACTGAAAGGCTAGCAGCCTGGTTCTGTAGAAACATTACGGAAATACAGATGATTGTTTTGGGTTTTTTTTTTTTTTGGGGGGGGGGGGGCGGTAGCACATGTTTGACTCCTGGGACAACCGTATGTGAAAAATACTGTGCAGGTGAGAAAAGGTTGGACTTTTCACCTTGACTGTAAGTGGTTATCTGCATGTCATTCATTTTTCAGCATGTATTCTCCTGTACCTCGATGGGATCGATCAAGTCATGGTTTAAAGTCGATTTCCTAAAGTTATGGTGCGTCAAGTACATTTTTTCTACGTGGTGCGATTACATGAAACGTTAATGGAAGGACGCAGATAGCAGCAAATTTGTATCGTTCAGTTCGTTCGTCCTCCGTGTCATGGTAAAAAAGGTTCCACTCAAGCGAGACATTTGTACAACGCTGTGTTGCAACCAGTGGTGAGAATCTTTACTTCATTTATGTCGATATGTCATTATTTTGAGTGTGGACGGAGCAGCTGATACAATAGCCTATAGCTTAGCGTCAACAGCCCGATCTTCATGCAGAAAAACAAGCATTTTAAACGTTTTTTTACCTGTCGTCTTGCGGACAAAATGGCAGAAGCATTCATTTGTGGGTTTTACTCATCGGTATCAGTATGGAGTTATTTTAAGTTATCAATTTAGTCTACCCAGGCGCGTCGGGGCGTCGTCTTTCTTTCACTTTTGTTTGTGTGTCTTTTTAACATCTACTTTTTTAACGTATTCAGTTTACCCACCCACCAGCTGTTTTGGTCCATGTTTGTTGCGGTGTCTGGTTCATGTTGAGCTGTTAGTGTATATAACTACTATTTATATTTGGTCTGGTTGTTTTAAGTAAGTACTTTTTTGTGTGTGTAAATGTTATACAAGCACTCAAAATGTTGGATTTGCATGGTTGTTTTAAATAAATACTTGTTCCATTTTCCGAATTGCATTTCAAGTTTTTTTGTGAAAAAAAAAACGTACAGTAAAAAGGCGATTATGCTAACAACGTAATTAATATGTTATAGGCCTACAGGCCTATGTAAGCCTATGGCCCCCATTTATATTAATTACCTCATGTCAGAATGTCGGAATGTTTGAAAAAAAGTAAAGTGCCACTTCACCGACAATGGAAAAAATGTTGTCGGAGTAGTGGCACGTTTAAAAAAAAAAATGGAAATGCCACCACTCCGACAATAAGACGTCAATGTCGGAGTAGAGGTTTGTCGGAATAGCAGCATGTAACCCATTTAGCTAAGTCATTTCATACACTCCTCATCATTCCTTAAAAAGCTGTTTTCTCTACTTATTTCACCATGCACGTCTTCACAATGTCACAAAGTGGCAGTTGCCTTTAGCACAAAAAGTTGTCATCAGTTAGACTCATATGCTATTTGAGTGTGTTTGTAACACAAATTGGGCCTTCTTCACACACTCTTACACACACTCTACCACATGATGCAAAGAGCTGTGATCAGCAGCCACACTTTGTTGTTGCCAACTGCTGGGACTCAACACAACATTTCCCTAAATGGACTGAAGAGTCACTCCATTTGTCACCAGTGTTATTACTCTTTAAAAAAATGAAGGCACAACAGTGGTCCGTGATAGAATCCCCAAATTTGATGGAGGGATACTTGCTCAGTTGGGCCTTGTTGTTGTGTGTCTTTCTGGCAAAAAGTAAAGTATTTTCCTGCGACTGTATCTTTCAGATAAATGTTGCATTTGCAGACTAAAGATACTGCTGGAATCTTTAGTATTAGTAGAGAGATTTGTAGTGTTAGTAGGTTAGGTAAAACGTGGTAATGTTGCACCTGCATCTCTTAAAAAAAAGAATTCCAATGAGAACAGAGCGCAACCAAATTGGATCAGGTGCTTGTTTTTGGCTAATACTATTATAATTAAATAGTAAATCCAGTTTTGTTTTTTTTAGCAGATCAGCTGGGAGGACACCAGATGTTGCTATGTTGACACAGGCCCTTAAACAATACTTCCTCTTATAAGGCGAGCTAGCCAGCTACCTGTGAGACTATATGTAGAATTTACCTGGATTTTGCTCAGAGTTGTGAGGCTGACTCTGGAGTTTAGGACATTGGGGTTAGATAGCTGGTGATGGTCAGTAAAGGACTGGAAACTCTAGGCTGACTGCTTGTTAAAATGCAATGTTTTGACTTCATCACATGATCCAAGTATTGAACCTCAGGCCCATCCTAACAGGTGGTGTGTCTTTTGTGATCCATCCATTGACTGATGAGAAAGCATAAATTTGAGTTAACATCACTCTATTTTTCCAAGGTATAAACTGTATTCCCTTGTTCCTTTTTCTGTTTCCGTTATACAACTAGTGTATTTAATTGTTCAATGATTAATACGTAATGAGGAAGTCATCGCATTTCTCGGATAACCTGCCCAACATGATTAGGACAGATATACAGAACAGTCAATAAGCAGCAGGGCTTCCTCCGAGCAAGCGAAGTAAAGCTTGATTACCGCTGGCAGAGAGAATAAGTGAGGAATCAAAGAAGGGAGGGAGCATGAGCTCATCGGTAAAGCGTGCTATCACCCTCACCTCACTTATCCTGTGTGAACACGATCGTCTTGTTCGTTTGCATGTCAGAGATGCTGATGGAGAAAGAGATGGCGGTTATGCTCAGTAAAATATTCATTCTGCTTGCAGGCCAGCCAAGTGAAACATCCAGCTACTTGGCAGACATGGGAACTGAAGAAAAAAGGGTGGGAGTGAGGGGGGGTGCATCCATTATTGAAATGCCAGGATGTTATCAATTCATACAAGGTCAATATGGAAGATTTCAATTTGTGCGTATGTCGAGACAAAGATTTGTGTTTGTTTCTTTTAATCCCTTCTACCTTGTCACATTTCTGAATACACACATTTCTACCTCACAATGTGTGTTACATTGTTTAAGTTTTGTTCTTTGCAAATCGTCTGAAGCTTGATGGTACAAGATATGACCTTACCTCTGGCAACTTTAAATGCAGCCCATTGGTCTATTTCCCCTGCAACACACACACACACACGGACAGATTTGCACAGTGTTTGCCGTGTGGGAGAGCTCCTCATTTACATCAATTATGGATAGTCAACTTCCATCCTCGTGGCCCGGCACTGCATATTTCATGGAGAGGGGGGTATTTTATGAGTTAATGTGTCCAGTTGACATGCCTCTGAAAGCACTGGCCTGTCCCTTACACCGCGTGCAGGGCTGGGGAGAGCACGCAAACACAAATCTTGTGAGCTTGTGTGTGTGTATGTGGGTCTGTGTACCCACTCAACCTCTTCCCGAGCCACATCATGTGCATAAATGTAACTTGCAACCTCAGGAAAAGAGCAACACTCACTACAGTTCTGGAAGTGACATATTGCTTGTCTTTTATTCTTTGTTGGTCATTAACCCTCCTGTCGTGTTCGGGTTAAATCTGACCGTTTGACTACTTTCATCAATCAAAAATATTGTGTTTTGCACTTGACTGTCTCAAGACCTTATGTAATAGGCATTTGAACATATACAATTGCTGACCAATTTCATTAAATTTTGAGTGATTTAGTCAACTTTGTATCAAGGTTTCAAGGTTTTATTTGTCATATGCACAGCAGATACAACGTATATGTTGGCAATGAAAATCTTATGTCGCGTGCTCCTCCAACAACTCCACATACATGGTGCAAATAAGATAAATAAAATAGTGCAAAAAGAGAGAAGAATATTTACAATAACAACAATAAAGATTTGAGGATGTGAATCACCTATGATGCTCTCAGTCAAAAGTGAGTGCCACATGAAATGAATGGGCCTAGATTAGTGTTTTTCAATCTGTTTTGAGCCACGATATATTAAAGCCCTAAGCACACAACCAACAAAGTTACTTAATGACACATTGCAGCCTAGCACAGCATACTGTATGTAGAGTATAATTGTAATTTAATGCCATTATTTTTTGATATGTTTCTTCTCAAAATAGTTACCTTTTTCTCAGTTTTTTAACGGAGGCCAACAAAATATTCTGTTTCTTGTTTTGAACTAATTGATGTTTGGTGAGAAGATGTTTAAGCTGTTCTTGGGACCATGGCACTGATTGATTTTATTTGCAGCAACTAAATCATATGTTTGGGGTCCTATTAAATGAAATTGGACAATATCCCATTGCACACCTGACGATCTGTCGAGGAACACTATTGTGTGACGGCACAGTGGTTGAAAATCACTGCCCTAGATGAGGTTCATCCATCAGATAGTAAACACCCACATCGCCGAAATGTGAATTTGGGGATACATTTTCTTTCTAATCTTTGCATATTTACTGCAGTTATTGATGTCAACCTGTAGTCTGAGACATTGTTTTCATCTTAAAATTACGTTTTTTGTGTTAATGTTAAAACAGACTGGTCCAATTTGGCAGGTAAGACCAAAGTAAGGTGGAGAAACGAATACGACAGGGTAGTTGAAAAAAAACTTTTCACAAAGGCCTGTACACAAAGCTGATAACAGCTCACATTACGCCTGCTCCCCCCTCCGTCTCTGTTTCTCACTTTTTATCACCCCCCCACCCACCGACCCACCAACCCAACCATGATCCTCCCCCCTCACAACCACCACCACCACCACCCGCTCCAACACTATTTCTCTCCTCGCCCTCTTGCCAGCCTGTTGGGGAGGTGTTACCAGCAGCTGGTGCCTTTGCATAATGTGCAAGGTGTTTATGTGCTTTCTTCAATGTCTGGTGTGTGTGTGTGTGTGTGTGTGTGTGTGTGTGTGTGTGTGTGTGTGTAAGAGATACAGAGAGAAAATGTGGGAAAGAACGGAGGCTGTTCTCGGATGGTACAAATTGCTTTTTTGACCCGGTAATTAGTGGCAGAATACACTCTGAAGGAGCCGGTGATGAAGCTCCCATGGCCGGATTTCAACATGGACGCATAAATTATCATTTATGGAGCACTAATGGCCTGTTGAGTTGTCCTCTCAGACCTCGCTCCGTAACGCGGGCTCTGCGCTCATCTACAGCCCGAACCTGGTCATCTTTTATGCGTTATCTCTGCAGCCTGAAAGATAAATATGACATGAAAGAATGTCAGCTCTCCTCCTGTCCCCTCCACTTTCTCCTTTCCTCTCTTCTCCTTTGTGTTCCCTTATTATAACCCTTTTTCCTACTATCTGCCGCTATTTTTTACCGCTTGTGACACTTATTGCTCCCTTTTTTTGTTTTGTCTAACCTTCCTACCTTTTATTGTTTTCCAAAATGATTTTATCGTCTTATAACTTCACAATGTTCCTTTGCTTTTGAATCACTTTCACATCCTCTCTCATTTCCAGCTAAACATTGTTTCCTTTACCATTCATTCATCATTGGTCTTTTGTCCCTTCTTGTCATACTTTAGATTTTTTATTTAGGTTTTGCTTTCTTTCTTTTTTTTTACTAAATAGATTGCAAAAAACCTTAGGGAGCATCATTAGAATAAATATCATGCTACTGCAGGGTGTTGAAGATAAGCATGTTACTTGTTTTAAGGTTAAAAAAAGTAGCTACAGTATATATACTGTATTGAGGTTAACAGAGAGAAGACGTCTTTGTGTGTGTGTATTATATTAGTGTCTGTATGCCCTTAAAACAGCTGTCATTACAGAACAGATTAGAAAGGAATGCAATTAGACACGTCAGCTCCGCGATCCATCACTGGCTATTATGGATTCTACAAGGTGAGGAAAGGAGACAATGGCCCGTACATACTGCAAGGAACACACACACACACACACACACACACACACACACACACACACACACACACACACACACACACACACACACACACACACACACACACACATATAAGTGGGCCTCTGTGTCCGATAGCTTTGTGTCCAAAAATAAAAACACATGCTTACATAAGAAGTAAAACCAGTAAGGAGTTTGCGTGTACTCACTGTGAATGGAGAAACACTTACGTTCTTAGGTTAGCATGAAGTCTCAACCAGCGTATCTATGATTGTCTCTTCTTTTGTGCATGTTAAATCAAACACTGATATTGAGAATAACCATCACTTAGGCTGAGAGGCCATCTGTCCAAACTGACCCAAAGATAAAGTAAAACAAATAATCAAAATGTAGTTTTGTCAGATCAATTGGAAATTCAGATAAATGTTCTGGAATTGCTTAACCTTATTCTTTCCTTCCCAATATTATAGATTAGCTGTTCCCATTCTTAGGATCAGGAAAGGTTTCAGATTTTTTTATATTTTGACTATGATAGTAGCAATCCAATATGTTTGCTTATGATAATGCCCCAACCTTTAGACATAAACTCAACAAGAATCACAAGTGTGCAAGGGCCTTCACTTTAAGGGGTTCACAATCTCAGGAAACACTGCTTTTGATAATTGATTAAAACTGCCTTGACTGTCCGACCGCTGATCATGATATATTATGATGGCCAATGATGTCCTTTAAGATATGCTTAAGGTGTCTGTGTTTGTCTAACTCAATTACATCTAACCCTAACCCCAACCCTAGCCCCCAAGAAAAAAGACAAACATCTTTGGCATGTCGTCCAGCGCCTTCTAGACCACCAGCTGAGGCCGAAAACTGTGAGTGTTTTGTGTACACTGTGTCATTTATGGCTTCATTGTGACTAAGGGGATTGTTTTTATGGACGCAGTAAAGGTAAACAGTGTCTTTGAGTGGCTTATTCCTGCTATGTTTTTTCGGTTAGGGCAAGCTAACTTTCATAGATGTTTCGTCAGGAACTTTAGTAAAGTTGATGCCCTCCATGCTACGTCCTTTAATGAGAAGTCCCGATGGACCCTTCAGCCTGATATAGCTTCCTTAGACTCAAGAATCTTTTCTTCATGGCTTCTGTATTGGCCTTTCTAGACCTGAGCCAGCGGTCTGTGGTGGAGGTGCCTCCTGTTTTGTGGGTCCATTATCTGTCTCAAAAATGATTTACCCTGTTGAAACTTAAGCTTCAGAGGTCAATGAGGGTGCATCCTACTTTCCATGTGGCATGGATTAAGCCTGTCAAGGAGTGTTCTCTTGTACCCCTCGGTTCGTCAATGGAGATCCGGTGAATTCAGCACCATCACTGACCCTGACCCTCTGACTTCCACTTTTGGCTTTTTTCAACAGTAACTAAAACTTTTGTGTCCGTGGTCATGCTTTGGGGTCCACTTCAGTTGGCGCCATTTAAACACTGTAGTGGTATTTTGGTGGCATATCATTTTAATATAATTCTGTATACCCATCACTACTTTAAGTCTTCAAGAAACCACAGGTCAAAACATCTCTAATATACTAGCAAGAACCAACTTTAACTAAATTGAAATCCCGGACGAGTCCCCAATTTGTCATGACCCAGTTCACGAGCCCCAACAAAGAACGGTAGATATACGCGGTCACCAAAAATGACATATTTATTATAACAACTACAAGCAACAAACAACTAAGGTGCCATGCCCCGCATTAGAGGGCTGTCACAATCCTCTGTACAATTGGTACGATAGTTATCAAATATAAGAAAAGAACAAATAGGGAGAGTGAGGGGTTCAAAGAAGTATAATTGAAGACTTATAAACCATGGGTTAGCGAAGCCCACCACATCTTCAAACACACTGTCTTAGTGTGATGACTGCGCTGAAGAGGTCTGCTACCACTCTGCCTTGAAAGCACCCAGATTTTTGCCAGTGTGTGCACTTTTAATTGCACTCCCATCGCTTGCCCCCCAGCCCCTAAAGTCTCGCTCTCTCTCCAACACATGCTGCCCCTCGCTTACCCTTTCTCCACAAGGCCCCCGACTGCTCAATCCCCCCCCTCTTGTCTATTTCTCATTCTGTCGGTTTAGCCCTTTTCTCTCTATCTGTCCATTCTTCAAAGGGGAACTTCATTCACTTTATTTTAATTTCATAGACAAACCCTAAGGGGAGGAATTTGAGATGGCAGTGTGAGAGGGATGGAGAAATAAGAAACTCGGCTTTATTTTAGTGATGGCTCTGTGCTACTGGGGCAAAGCCTTTGATGGCTGGTAACTGGCCAGCCATGGGCACTGCCTAATAAACAAATGAATACCCCTAACAGAATGAAGAAACTGGCTGATGTCTGCATGGACAGAAAATGAAAGAATAATTCTACTTTTTACAACTTGGGTCTTACTTTCATAATTTTGACCTTGTTTCTTCTGACCACAAAAAAAGCTATATCTTAGGTTTGGTATCAGGGCGAAATGTCCATATATAACACAGTCAGATGGAGCAAGATAAATCCAACCAGGAAATAAGAAAATGTCACTACAGGCCAATTGGAACCTAAACCATCACCTCAACACCAACCACCGAAAATAAAAGTTGGGTCAGGAGATCCATGTGCATGCAGTAGGTAAAATGTTTTTGTATTCTGCTTTGTTTTTTTTGTGATTTTTGGGGGGAAAGCGAGGGCCTTTTATTTGAGATTATTTTAGTTGAAAGAGAGACAGAGGGGAGGACATTGCCCAAATTTTCAGCTGGCTTGGGACTCGAAACGGCTTAATGGCAGTGGTTACCCCATATGGGCTGCCAGCTCGAACCACTGAGCGATCCTGAGTAGGTACAATGTTTGCCACAAGGGGTTTGTCAAAATTTGAATTTATAAAGGAATTTCCATAATTAACCCTTCATAAAAGTACATAATGGACTCCAGCCCTTTCAACCAATAGAGGAAATTAAAGCACATCAGACCAGCCCAACGTCTGTTTGGTACACAGAATGAATTCACCTATCGCTCAATCAGACTGAAGTTGTAAAGATGGCTTTAAGCATCATGATGTCAATGCTTCTTTGGATTAAGATGCTTTGATGAGGGTTCCATGCCATTGTACTGAATGCCTATTGGATCTATAAATATCCCGTTGGACAAAAAGTAAATTTCTAAAAGAGAATGGTACCCCGAAGAACATATGGCCTTTACAAAGAAGTGTTTAAGTAGTTAAGAACAAGATAACACATATTGCTTTAAAAAAGAATCTTCACATGGACAGAACATGGGTCATGAAGGTTGTGGTAGTAAGACATTTTGATACAGTATACTATGGTAGTATCTAAATATGTTATTACAGTGTATGAAAGCCAAAGGTACTTCTTTCTGCAACATCTTGAATGCAGTACCATGACGTCATATGGACTGTGGCCTTGTATCTTTTACAGCCTATTGGCCTTGTTTCAAAAGGGATGTGTAAATCTATAACACCGGTTACTTGTGAAAAACCTTCAAAAGGTCAGCATTTCGAGATGTACAATAACATGTCTGTTTTTAGCTCGACCTCTGTGTATTTGTGATCATATCCAATGTAGTTTTAAAGGTTTTTATAAGCCTCAAGGGTCGTGGATGTCTCACAGCCTCTTTTATTTTTTGGAATTGTTCATAAGATTTTTACACAGGACAACAGCTCTTGTTGTATGTGCATGTGATTATATGTCTCTGTGAGGGATTACAAGCCAGTGCATGCTGCTTGTTTGTGCATGCGTGTTTGTCAGCATGCAGGTGTACAGGCTGTGTGAAAGATGAGCCCTGACGACGGACCATCCACCTTGCCCTTTGGCTATTTCTGTACCGTGCCTTCCCCGATGTCGGTTGCGTAATGATCTGGGAGATAGAGATCACTCTTTGTTTGTTGTCTCTATCAGCCAGAACTGGGCCTTGGGTGCCAGAAGGTCAAGTGTACAGAATAAGAACAGGCTTACACAACACAGAAAACACAGACACACCTTTGATGTGAAACAAGGGGTGGGTTGGGTGTGTGTGTGTGTGTGTGTGTGTGTGTGTGTGTGTGTGTGTGTGTGTGTGTGTGTGTGTGTGTGTGTGTGTGTGTGTGTGTGTGTGTGTGTGTGTGTGTGTCTCTCTCAGGTTGAGGGCGGTGATTGATTTCAGACAACACAAATCTAGCTGTGCAGAAGTGGACCTGCAGTATAGCATTTCAGTAGCAAGAACTTTTATGTAGAGATGTTGAACAAGAACCAGAGTTTCATCCACCTCCTCTATTGGCTAGCACCCCAACACATATGTACGTGATAGGCTAATGGTGTGGTCATTTCTGACACATTCATAGACAGTTGACCAATCACAGCAGAGTCAGCCAGCTAACCAATCAGAGAAAACTGGGCTCTGGTTTCAGAGAGAGGGGGAAAAGAGGTGCTGCAGCACAGGCAGTATGAGAAAAATAAATGGGCAGTCAAGTCACAGTAGAGACACAATATACAAATATTAACTTCTAAATGTGTAAAATATTTAAGAAAACAACACTTAACTGATATATGGATCAAAAGATGCAATGACTTTTGAGTTAAAAAGAAATGTTATTTTGAGTTCTGAGAATAATCACCACTCTGACAGATTGAGTGGCCAGAAGCTTAATTCCAAAGATAAGATACTGTTGCTCTGCATTTGCTGGATTTGTAAATAGGCAAGAGTTTGTCATTTTTTTACCAAAATAACTATTCATGTAGTTTTAAACTTTTTTGTCCTTGACATATTTCAGGCTTATTGTCGATGTATCAGTATTCACACCTGTTAAGAAGCTTGACAGTGTTACATTTTGGCACTTACAACAGGAAAGGAACAAACCTGTGTGGGGTCTTGGGTGAATTGCTTTAGGGAGAGAGGAAAGACATAAATAAACATCAAACGAAAATGAGATTTACCTGTTTGATCATTAACTTTCTCCTTACTTTCCAACAAGGCCAAGTGCTGGAGAGGAGGAAAGAGAGATAAAGAGGGGAACAAGAGAGAAAGGAATGAGAGCTGAAGGCAGAATGTCCGCTAGGAATACAAGCAGTGCCTTGCCAAATACAAAAACAGGCCTCTCTCTCGTCTTTCTTTATCCTCTTATTTTATTCCCTTTGTTAAAGGAACTCGGCGTACAGGACTTCAGAGGAGGCTGCATTGAGCACATCAAAGCATGCCGACAGATTGTGGCCCAATGGACACACTCGAAGTGGGCATTAATTTCTTTGTTGAAAATGTAGAAAAGGCGACCGCAAAGTAGGGAAATGAAAGCAGATTATTTTTCCTTTTGTTATTCCTTGCCTCCTTTTTCTTGTTTGACTGTTGTTTCAGCATCTTTTTTTTTCCTCTAAGAGTTTCCACATGTCGAAGGTGTTAAAGGTTCAGGCCGGCACCTTATTTTTGTCAGATGCGTGTTTGGGGAGGTTTCCGTCCTCCCTTCTGCTTTTCTTTTTTCACTTTCTTTTTCTTTTCCCTATTGCTGACTCTTCTGACAGGCTCTCTTTGAGTTCAGCCCACATGGCTCTGGGCGAAAATCAATGCCCATATGTGTCTTCAGCTGCTCTACCCTGTACTGATGAAGGTTAGACTCTTTGGATTCTTGCTCATCTGTCTTTCTCTCTCCCTCTTCTACGATAGAGTGCACTGATTACATACAAAATATTCATCAAACTGTTTACCAAAATAATGGATGAATAATTAAATGAGAAGTGCTCTCTTGACTCTTTTTTGTTTTTCATTTCGGGTTGCCCCAGGTGCCTTTTTTTGGCCAGTGATGGATGAGGCGAGGGCAGAATAATTGTTGGAATTGTTAGTGTAGAAATTAAAGATTATTACCAGAGGACTTAGCAAGGGATTCATTCAGAGTAGCGTTCAATGACCATTAGCCTACATAGTATGCTGCTAAGTTCACTGACCCCGAGTAGTGAATCGCAGACTAGCTATTGATCCCCATCACACTGCTTCATTGTCTCGGTGTCATGGCTAAGGCTACTCGCTTGTTTAATTGTTTCTCGTTGAATTGTAAAGTAGTGAGTGGGAGGCAATTGAAAAGAGGCTTTAAACAACTGAACAAAATACTTCAAGGAGAGGACAAGGAAAAGAAGGGGACAGAATATTAGTTTTTTTATTCACTTCATTGTTACACCTTGCCAGTCATTTACCCAAGAACTGCTCAAGTATAATTCTGAGGGACTTGTAGTTTACTTGAGTATCTCCATTATTTGCTACTTTGTACTTCTACTCAACTACAATTCAAAGGGAAACTTGAGCAGCTTTGATAACACTTTAATGCATCAATAATTATATTCAAAACACAACATACATTTCTCTGAAATGGAACAATCTGCACAATGACTACTTTTACTGTCAGTACGTCAGTAAGTATGTTTTGATGCCAATACTTTTGTAATTTTCATTGAGTAACATTATGAATGCAGGACTTTTACTTGTAACAGAGTATTCCTACACTCTGGTAATTCTAGTTTTACTCCAGTACAAGATCTGAGTAATTCTCCCACCTCTGCACCTTGCATAAAACGCCTGTATGAATAACGGGACAAGACCTGGTCTTTTTAAACACAAACGAACCCTTTCAAAAGTTGGTTTGCAGTGTTGTTCACGACGACCCAAAAGTTCAGAATTCAGGAATTCAACAGGCGTCTGAACACAAATCGAGCATGATGTATTTCAGAGCATCACAGGAGTTAGGTGCCATTGGGCCTGGCATATCCCCTCAGGGCGATGTTTCAGCCCATTCTTCTTCTGGTAGCTGGTGTTTCACAGCAGCATGCTCTTCCTGGTTTTGATGCATTTCTTTGCTCGCTGTGCTGACCCTTTTTGAAATTCTGCAGAGACCACGGATACTTCCTTGGACTGTAGATGCTCCCCGGATCTTTCGCTTCACTTCGACCTCTTGGCCCCTTCTCTCCGGTTTTGATCTCCCTTCCCTAGCTCCTCGGCCCCTGGAGGGTGTCAGCGTTGGCTAAAGGGGCTTCCAGAGTGCTTCAAGGGGCCTTTCAATCCTTCATCCAGGTCTTAGTGTTCAAAGACCTCGGCCAGTCATCCAGCTGAACACACATTTACACACTCGATCGTAAGTTCGCACACATCAGTCTTGAAATGCACACAAGATAACATAAAGACAGAAAGAAAGAGCGCTGAGAGAAAGTAGGAAGTGGTAAGAGTAAGAGCTGCTGTGAATTTCAGAATAAGATCAAAAAGAACTCCTGTGAGATATGGCCTTAGCACCGTCAAAATGAGATTAGATACGTCAAGTGAGTTCAATGTACAGTATGCGAGTGGAATAAAGTCGATACTCTCCCTCCTATAAACAGAAATGAAGATACATGCAGTCATTCATATTCTACCCCTCCCCCTCACTTTCTTCACAGGGTCTCAGGGTCATGTCAGAACCAGATTACCCCTGATCATATTGTTGCATGAAGATTCGGTGTTCCCTAAATGAACACTGTGTTCTATGACCCAACGGCTGGAGAAAGCAGATCTACCTCCACATAAGGAAACAGTCCCTCAGCCCAGGATTGGGAGGGTTACCCAATCTGTTTCAATTACTAGTTACCTTTAAAAAATATATATCAGTTGCCTAATATGAGTATCAACATATAGGAGTAATGCAATCTGATTACCCTCAGTTACTTTGGGATTACCTCAAAATATCGATAAGATGTTTTTTAGGGTGTGGTACATATTTAAGACAACACAACAGAAGAAACCAAGACATTTAGTATCCACGATGTGTGCTCTGCGCAGAGATTTTATTTATCCTAAAAGCTGCCTTTCATTAGGCATATTCAGGCAGCAGCCTATACACCAACACTGAAACACATGAGCAAATACTAGAGTTTAAAAAGCAGAAACAAAGTCTGAGCTGACAGAAAATGCTCAAAGAAGAGAAAGGAAAAGAGGTTAAAAGACTGGACGTCAGACAAATCACCAGAAGAACACAGACAGGAAGTTTTTTTTCATCCTGATTATGTAATCCTGTAATCTGTTACTCCCCAGGCATGCTTCAGCACAGTTTACCAACACATTTCACGGCAAAGTGATGGGCATGGGTAGGAGTGATGCAGCAGTCACTTCTCAGATCCATCACCAATGTGGATCTAGACCTGTGGACTGCTGGGAGGTGGAAGTAGGAGGCCACAGATTAGAGGAAAAGGTGGAGCGTGAATATACGCAAGTGTGTAGGAGTGTGCATTGAGTGTTTTTATGAAGCTGTGTGTGTATACTTTGCAGTCTATGAAGCCCTGTGTGTTTTTGTGTGTGTCCTTCACTGGGATAACTGTGTGTGCACAAGGCTTGTGCGGCCTTATCTTGATGTCCTAGTTATCGATTGGGCGACATGGCAGATAAGAAAGGATGAGTGCCCCCCCCCAGCCCCCCCAGCCCCACCCACTACCTCTCCTCACCCTGCTCTGTGTGATACAGATGGGGTGATTTAAAGACCTTTACTGTAACCTGTTTAAATCAGTCCGACCTCATTTTGGAAACGACAGAGGATGTTGTATTTGTAACTCATTTGGGGCTGATAATGTTGGAAAGTGTTTTGTACTCTATCCTAATTTTATTATGCTTTTCTACACCAGCAATACTTTAATAAGCTGTTAACACTTTCTTGCTAAATATATGGAAATGTATCAACTGGAAGCCACTTATTAATACAGCTTCAAAATTAAACATTTATGGCCTTATTGGACATTCCCTGTGATGTGAAGCATTAATGTGTGCTAATATAACATTTTCACAGTATACAATTACACTTGCCTAGTTACTTAAACGTCATAGTATAACCATTTGTAACATCATGCCAAACGTGTTAATTTTGCAATGCTTAGTTTTTTCCCATGTCATGTTTAGGTTGTTAGTAGTCAGGTCTGTGTAATATGTTTCATGTTTAGTTTATAGTCCATGTTTAGTCATTTATTGTTGTTCACGTGTTTTAGTCACGTACTGTATGTCCAGTCTCGTCAGGCATTGTCTGTCGTCGCACTTCCTGTTTTATTTTGTACTTACCTTTCTGTCTTGTTTTAGAACCCTTGACTTCCCGCCATTGCCGGCCCCACCCTTGATTGTTGCCACCCGTGTCCCTTTAACTCTTCTATAAATACTCCTTGGTTGTGTCCGAAATCACTCCCTACTCACTATATAGTGAGTACGACATTTTGTAGTGGTGTCTGAAAGTTGAGTGAGTATTGATATTCACTATATAGTGCACTCACTGTTTCCCAAAATGCACCGTGAAATGTAGTGGGCAACCGATGGTCACTACCAAGCAATATATCCCATCATGCATTGCAGTCGCGAAGCACGAACCATGGCGGAGTGAGAGGAGCAGCATCCGCATGTGACAGTTTTTTGTAATGCTATGGCGCGAAATTAATAATCTGTCGCGCGTTTTGGGGTTGGATTTACGGAGGAGGAGACACGTTACAAACAGATTCAAGTACAAGTAAGAGAATGGAAAACAAGCAAAGAAACTGAATAAAACGTAGGCCTACAGTGCGGCGCGAGGAACTGATCAAACATCTTTATTAAATATAACTTAAAGTCAACGAAAAAAGGAAAGCATTCAGTCTTGAGTAAAAATGTAAAGTTGCAACAGACACAAGATACTTTCTGCTTATTGGTATGGTGGCGAAGTCCATAGGGGCTTGGCCTGGGAACTGGAAGGTGTTACCTACACTGCTCCCCGGGCGCCGTACATAATGGCAGCCCACTGCTCCTAACACTAGGATGGGTCAAATGCAGAGACCGCATTTCGTTGTCCTAGTACTTGTACTCTGTGCAATGACAATAAAGTTGAATCTTCAATCTTCTTCAAAATATGCTCGGTATAATATGAATTCATTACAAGAAATAATTCATTCATCATCTATTTTGTAAAAACTACATTGAATTGGCACGTTTTCATTGTGCGACAGTAATGACGTTGTTAACTGCGCGGCGAAGTAGGGTCCGATACCGTTTTTCATTTAACCGATGAGTCCACTATATAGAATTCACTATATAGTGAGTAGGGAGTAGTGAATGAGTGAGTGAAGTCGGACACAGCCCTTGTCATCCTTTGTTCTGTACCAGTTCGTCTTGTGCAATGTCATGTCAAGAGAACCATCAGTTTCTAAGCTAGGACCTTCCTTTTATTTTTTACCAAGAGCCAATTTAGTTAGTCTTGAACGTTTTGCTTTTTCCAAGTTTTCCATTTAGATTCTGATGTTTTAATTTGTTTCTTTAATTAGGACATACTTTTGTTTGTGTTGCATTTGAGTCTCAGTCATTGTGTCACGTTCCTCACATCCTTACAAACGTTTTAAAAGCTGTTATGGCAATAGTTATTTTTGGGCATTTATAAAAGATGTCAGTTCTACGGAGTGTTTCCGTGTCTTACAGCTTATTACCTCTGCCTATCGCTTGTTCATATTGCAAAAACCTTCTATTACAATATAGGTAATTTCCTATCTCAACAATATACAGTTTATCACATTTTTGGGTTATTCAATTAATAAGCTGTCAACATGAAATAATCTATGTTTGTATACTCCTATGTGAATTCAATTATTTCCCATTCCAAGCAGAAACTTTAGTGCCAAATGAACGTTCTAGTTTCCAATAAAAAATAAATGAGTATAGGCCAAGCATATATGTTATAGAAATTGAAAAAATACTAACATTTTTTATTCTATTCTTTGGGCCAGAGGTTGCCTTTATTGATAGAAGCGTGATAACATTGATAGAACCCAGTACATTCTGAATATGGGCTGCCAGCTCTAACCACTGGGCTATCCAGCGGCCCACGATAGACTTTATAATACAGGTTTGAACATATATGTGCTGTTATTCTGCTCAGCCCATTTTATCCTTGGTTTAACTTGCGACTGCTTTTGTGGAGAACTGGCCTCTCCATGTACCCTTATAGTTTCCAGGTCCGTAACCAGACTTTTTTGGTTCAGTCTCACTTTTTTTATCAACCCCATTGAGAGACACATTATTCCACATTCTTTTTTATTCAGTATACTCTGGTATTAGAAACACTTTCAGACAGTACCAGCAAATGTCTCACACTCAGACCAGTATTCTGATTGGTTACAGTAGTGCAATGTTGGTAAGTTGTGGGATCCAGATGTGTCTTACAAGTACTGTGAACTCTGTTAGAAATATCTGCATTTTTAAGGGCTGATAGGGAAACCTACATTATAATCTGAACACACAGGGCAGATTGAGTGTACAGAAAGAAAGGGCAGAACACTGGATGGATTATTGCTAAAGCAACCCTGGAGATTGACAGACTTCCCAGTCACAGAGAAAATGCAGTCGTTAGAGGTAATTTCAAGTCGTGAATGGGAGGTTTGAAGAGCAAATCACCAGAAAAAAGGGAACTATAGATTGGCAGCAGTGGCCTGTGGGAATGATTGAGAATCGTAAAAGTGCGCGGGTAAGAATGGACAATTTGTGATAGAGTTTGGGGACGGTTCGGATTCAGATGATGTGTTGATGTTAAAGCCATGTGGTGCAAAGTGTGTCCCAAGGTGTTTCATTTTAGACCATATGACTTGGCTTTTGTCTCAGAAAAGATGAGCAGTATTAAGATGAGCTCTACTTTACATGTAGGTGCAAACCACACATGGCAGCAGATAGAAGATGATAAATGCTTTAAGCATCACCGTTCAAATCCATGTGTTTCCATTAATAGATGAAAGAATTATGAGTATGTCTCGTTCCACTTTGGAGCTTTTTTTTTTTTTCGACAATTGCTGGTGAACATTTCAGTGTTAAAAGGTAATCTATACACCAACAAAAACAGAGCTAACACAGAGTGGACTAATATGCTTTGATGGCAAAAAAATGTTTCCAACACTAACGACTTTTTATGTCAGATGTTGTGTCTAAATCTTTGTGCTGCCCCTAAGTGGCCAAAAAGGCAACTGATACATACATTAAATACACTTGGGTGAACAAAGCATGTGATTTAAATGTTGTCTGTCTCAAAACACAATATATGATATATATTGGTTCCCATATGAAAATTAAAACGTTTTTGATTGTTGTAATCATTTGTCCCGAATACCTTTTCCTTTGAAATATTCCCTCCTAATGTCTTTCATTGTAAGTGATGCCCTAACCCTAAGTATATCAAAAGTAAGTCAAATCAATTACATTCTTACAAAGTCACATTTTCATGTCTGCAATGAACTGTATAAATGTTTCCTTGTCCTGCCCCAGTGGGATGATGCTAAATTGGATATCTGAACCCTTGTTTTAAGAAGAAGATATACTTTATTAATCCCTAGAGGGAAATTTCTTTACCCACTCTGTGGTGTTTACACACACATGCACAAGCAACGATGATATACAGTACATGCACAAACAACCACACACATGCAGGAGAGGTGGCAGAGCAGCGAGGCTGCGAGCTATCCGGCACCAGCGAGCAGATTCAGGGTTCTGTGCCTTGCTCAAGGGCAGTGGCTGAGGAGGAGAACTAGCACCTCTCCAGCTACCAGCTCACTGCATTTGTTTGGTCCAATCGGGACGTCAACCGGCGACCCTTAGGACCCAAGTCCTTGCCCTTCCAGACTAAGTCACTGCCGCCGTTCGTTTGACTACAGAGACACTTTTAATACACTTTTGCATGGACAGAGTAAATCTCTTAAGATCAGAATGAGCAATTCTGTGGTATTATGACACCACACGAACTGGTTCGTTTCTCAACACAGCAAGTGATGCAACTATTCAAATCGTAATCAAACTAGGACCAAGCTAACTTTATCTTGAAAAAGCTACGAGTGTTAGTTTTAGAGCCACAGAAAGTCCTGTGACTACTTTAACAACAGTAAAAGTAAAAGTTGTTCTGAAATAAGTTATTTGCTTTGTTGAATACAATACCATAAAAATGATCCCAATGATATCCCAAAACTGTAAAAGGAATTAATTCTATACCTGTTATGTTGTCAAACCCGCCTTCAATTCTATCATTAATTTGACTTTCTATTAAGATCAGCAGTAAAAAACCTATGTTTCTTTTTTGAATAATTCACTTTTCCACATTGTGCACAACTATTTTTTGTCCCTAAATCTTTCCACATTCAGTACACATCTGTATTTGTTCCTTTTATTTATTTCCCTTGCTTTCTTTACGCCCGCTCGGTCTCATAACAGGAAAACCGGTTTATATTTTGTAGCATCACGCTCGATTTCACCCTCTGCCCCCTCCTCCCCCTACTTCCCCTCCTCATCTTCACTAACTGCTGTCTTGTTGCTTTTGCCTGAGTGGCTTTTTCTAAATACGCCACTTGGTTGAACAATTAATTATTTTAATGATAGTCCGCTACTCAGTGGTGCTTTAAACAGGGTGCCACATCTTATTTTGATTCTATGGATGGAGGGATAGATGGATGTTAGCCAGTCAAAAGCCCTGAGCGTTGACTCTGTAGAAGCCTTGACCACCAGACATCAGCTCTTCTATGCTGCCCCAAGGCCTTACACACGCGCACACACACGTATGCACACACAGTATAAAGGCATTTAGTCAGGCAAACACACGGATGTTCACACTTCTACATGGATAAAACATACCTTTTCTATCTTAGGATAACATGAACTGGGTCAAATACAACAGAATCCTGCAGACACACACACACACACAGACACACACACACACACACACACACACACACACACACACACAGACACACACACACACACAGACACACACAGACACAGACACACACACACACACACACACACACACACACAGACACACACACACACACACACACACACACACACACACACACACACACACACACACACACACACACACACACAGACACAGACACACACACACACACACACACAGACACACACACACACACACAGACACACACACACACACACAGACACACACACAGACACAGACACACACACACACAGACACACACACACACACACACACACACACACACACACACACACACACACACACACACACACACTTTCACCCCTTCAAAGCCCTTTTTCATGTCTTCTTTTTGGGGCATATGTTACTCCCAACCGCACCCTCCGAACAACCACCATCCAACCAAATGTTGCTTCTTTTTCTCTGCTACTCCAGAATTTCTCCCCTTACAACTCCAGCTCCTCCCCAGCCTCCCAAACACCCCCCACACACATCTCAGCTTGCCCTCCAGCTCCATGTGAACAAGACTCGTGTACAGGTAGTTGTGCCGAGGTAGTTTGTACAGCCAGCAGCTCTTATCTGAGCCCTTCCACTCCCCTCCTTATCCTTTCCGAGGCTGCTTTTATTGTTCGCCACTTTGAGAACTCGTGTAAGTCTCCATGAAAAATGGATGTTCCCCTCTCCCCATCTTTATCCATCTCCTCCTCACTTTTTCCACTGCATCATTTTGTGAAAAAGGGAATAATCTTAATTTCTTCAATGTTATATCTTTCTTCTTGCTATTCCCCTTCCTTGCTGACTCTTGCTTTACAAGACCCAAAACTCTCTGTTGATTGTATCAAACATTTCAGCTACTTTTTACTGAGATCAGTATAAAGTCAAGGAGTTTTGTTGAAAGTAGCTCTCCCCAAAGAACATGTAATATTTCTTAAAATGTTTTTTGTTTCAGTAGGATCAGAGAGCAATAGGACCCCATGGGAAATTTGTTTTGAGATCTGACCAAAAGCTTCTCTGTTTTACTTCTGAAAAAAGGCAGAGTTCTGAAGATTCAGTAAATTTTTGAGGAAAAAAGATGTTATTTTCTTCTAAGAATTCTGAGATTAAAGTCAGAATTCTGTACTTTATCTCTGAATTATGACTTCTCATCTCAGAACAAAAAAAAAGTATCTTCTGTTGACGAATGCACAGTATCTTTTACGATATTCCTGCCCTTTTTTAATTCTACTTTTCACAAATGCTCTTTTCTCAGAATTCTGACTTAAACCTCAGTAGTATCACTGCCCATGTTCAAAAAGTCCTTTGATCCCTAGACCCCACTCCCCTTTTCTCCTCCCTATTTGTAAAGCGACCTTGGGTACCATGAAAGGTGCTATATAAGGTTAAGTTATTATTATTATTATTATTATTATTATAGTATGACTTTTTTTTCTCAGAATTTTTACTCTGATGATAAGAGTCTAATGTCTGAATTCTCAATTGCATTTCAGAACTTTCACTTTTGCTCAGATAAAAAAAGAATGTTTTGATATGGCCGTAATCCTCCTCCCTAGATCAATGTATGCTTCATGGTATTTTAGACTTTTTTGTCCAACCTTGACAAACGTTTCAGAAATGCTTGGTCAAAAGTTCAAAAGATGAGTTTGGTTATTGGTTATTACTGTTTACGGACTCTTATGGTTATTGGATTTGTTTTACAAATCCAATAACCATAAGAGTCCGTAAACAGTAATGAGAGGGAAAGGAGAAGGAGGCCAAGAGAGTGAAGAGGTGCACAGAAGAAAAGAAACAAAGGACAAAAGGAGAAAACACAGAAGCACAGATTTAGCACGAAAAAAGGTGTCGCCTTGAAGCCTGTTGTCATTGTCAAGGCAGTGCCAGTGTGCCAGGCAGTCAGTCAGTCATTCAGTCCCTCTGGCTTCAACAAGATAGATGCCCTGGGTTCTATTTGCATATGCTATTCAGGGGAATGGCCAAACCATCCCTCTCCCTTTTTTTTTTTATTGTTTTTAATCAGAGGCGAATGTCAACAGAATAAATGAAGTTGCGCGGCGAAGTGAAATTTTTATCACATCAGTGGTGGTTGGGTGGGTGTGGGTTTGAAGGGGGGGGGCATGATGATGATGCCTCCACACATACCTCACACCCCCTTCAAACACCAGCCCCCCCCCACCCTTGCCGCACGTCCCCTCCACCTCCATTCATCACAGGCCATATTGAGGGAGTGAAATTCAGTGGCGGTGGCGGTAATCAATGGAAGGGCTCCATATGGCGGGGATCAAAGGTGTCACATAGTGTGTGGTTCTGCTTTATTGCCAGCCAGCACTGTTAATTGGACAACAAGATCAGAGGCAATATTAAAATCCAATTAAATTGATATGAACAGATTGCCAAGTGATGTACACTAATGTATAATTGAGTATCAAGCAAATGCGAGTGGCCCGTCTCGAGCGCCGAGCTGCTGAATAAATGATGGGCGAGCCATAGAGGACGGAAACAAGTTTGCACATTAGCCCCCCCCCACCACCCCCCCCCCCCCCACACACACACACACACCCCTCTCCTTCCCCTTTACGTCCCTCGCTCCCTAGACCTTCAGATGTGGAGGGACACTGGATTTTAATTTTTTGGGGAACTGGCTGACATTCTTAAAGGGACATTTTTGTCCTCCATAAGAAGGGCGGAGGAGTGAAGTTTGTGTGTGTGTGTGTGTGTGTGTGTGTGTGTGTGTGTGTGTGTGTGTGTGTGTGTGTGTGTGTGGGCGTGCGTGCGTGCGTGCGTGCGTGCTTGTGTGTGTGTAGGCAGGGGCGGGGCTGACATGTAACATTTTAAACGGCGTGATTCCATCACACGCACACAGCTTTAATTTGAGTTTAATAAAATCTAAATGATTTATTGCCTTTTTTTGCTGGAGCAAAAGCAAGTGCATGTTGTGGTGCTTTGGCTAATCAGGCATAAACATGGACAGCCCCCAACCCCCCTTCGTCTCAGCAGAGCGGCTTCACAATATGGAGTGCTCTTTCAGAACGAGAAATAAATAAGCAGATAAAGAAGGATGCTCTGACACTATTTAACAGACCAACGAGGCCTAGTCCAAGGTGACATTGCCTGATAAGGTACACTTGGACTGCAGCCCAAAATAATCAAAAGTTCATCACCACTCACTCATTTATTAATTGAATATTTTTAGCCTTGATTTAATGCGCTGAGCTGTAGTGCTAATTCGTGACATTGGGAGGCAGATAAGAAGATTTACATTTCAAATTTTAATGATATTTTGGCTCTAGCGATCACTCCCTTTTTCGGGGACTAATTATTTATTTCTGTTGTTTTGGTTGCGGTCCAGCATATGCTGTTTTTTTTCATGTCACCCCACCCCACGCCTCCCCTCTTTCTTGCATTAAGCTGGTTTCCTTAATTAAGCAGGCACGGGACTCATTAGCTGCCATGGCGATGGGGTGGCGTGATGTGCCCGTCTCAGTTCCCGCCGGCGATGCCCGGACAAAGTGCCTGGGGAGCAGGTGCTGACAAGGTCGCCGTGGCAGCGTGCCATCTGGACCGAGGTTCGGGCCCCATCACCGCCTGGCTCTTTGTAGCCGTGGCTGCAGCTAATGCCATCCACCAACAACCCCGATTCAAAGACATCAAACCGGCGCTGCGGCTCTTAGGAGATCTGTGGACTTAACAACCGCTAAAACAAAGGCGCAATAATTGGTTTTGGCGCAATCTGTCCTTCGTTTGCCTCTCAAGGAGCTTTTGTGGTTAAGTGAGCTCGGAACAGAAGGCACATTGAAGGTTCTCTCCATCTAAACATTTGCATAACGTAGATGTTTATGGCAAACATTGTGCACATACATTAAGTCTTAGACGAGGACAAAAGCACTCCAGAAATGTATACCATTGCGCTGTATGAAAAATGATAAATGATATTCTTTCACAAATATTTTATAACTTTTTGGGGTGAGAATAAAATGACCTGTTACTTATGTTTGGATATTATATCTTCCAGTTTTTTCCCCCCAAAATTGTATTTTATGACACACATTGTATTGATTTTTATTTTCATTTAAAGAAATGATTTGGTTAAAAGGAATGCATAACAAAATGAACACAACAATGAAATTACTTAAAAAAACAAACAAATAAAGTTGTTTTTTTCTCTCAGCCCAGATTTTTGCTATGCCACCACCACTTAGAGTTACCCAACCAATACATCTAAAAGTGACATTGCAGGATATAGTTATGTTTTCAGAAACCATATATATTCACATATATATACATATATATATATATATATATATATATATATATATATATATATATGTGAATATTATATATTCATATATATTCATTGCCTAAGTGTTTTTGTTTTTCAGCTTTTAATGTTCTTTTTATATTTGAATACAACATGTGGTGTGAGTACTGGTCTTTATTATTCTTTTTTAATGTTAAATAGTTTCTTAAAAATACTTATTGTTATTATCTTTATATTGTCAACGTACTAGTGCAACTTATTGTCTTATATTGTTGGTCTGCGCACCACCAGACCTGGCAATGAACTTGATTCTGATTCTGATATTAATAAAGGACATTGTCTCTCCAAAGATATCCCCCCCCCACAACCCACATTATAACAAAGAGCAATATGAATTTAAAAGTTCCCTATAATTGTTACGTCTGGGGCACAATAAAATGATAAAACCCAAATGCACGACTCGACACAAAAGGAGTTTCCAAAAAAAGGTTTTTTACTAGAGGTAATATTCCATAGTCAAAAAAGTCTAAGCATAACGCACACTAGCGTGGTGATAACTCAAAACGATCTGGCACTGGGCACAGAGACAAACACAGCTTAAATATACAAGGTGAACACAGGTGTAAACAATAAGGGCGGGGCAGTTAATCAGGTCAAGGGGAGGGACAACCAAGGAGGGGAAATCAAGCTACCTGAAATGAGAAAGGATGTTAGTGATAAAATAAAACCGGAAATGACACACAGGAAATGGCAGACAACAAAAAGGATTATTGGACACAGACTAGACAATACATATACATAAACTAAGGTCAACAAACCATAACCATAATTCAGCATATTTGCCGAGACACAACAATTATATACTGTTCATCTAAGTTCAGCATGAACTGCCACCAACTTGTTTTACTAATGGTTAAACATTTAAACACAAGCTAAAAATGCATTACTCTCCAGCAGGTTTGACTACTGTAATGCTCTTTTTAATGGTCCTCCAAAAAAGCTATTCGAGAGACTACAGCTATTACGGGACTTTGCTGCCAGGCCTTTAAAAAAACAACAAACAGAGATCCTATTTCTCCTGTCTTAGCTGCACTGCATTGACTCTTTGTCATTGTATGTCCCTGGAAGAGAACCTAAGGTCCTCAAAATCAGGAATTTTCAATAAAAAAAACTCCTCCATAATAAAATAGGGGAAGCAGCTTTGATTCACTACTCTAGCAAAACCTATTAGCTGCACATTCTTTGGAGATTTTACATTTTTATCTGACAGTTGATAACATGTTTTCTAATTAGCAATGCACCGTTCTTTTGTTTATTGTTGTTTAAAGGACATTTATTTATTTATATTTATTTGAATTATTGTTATTGGATTTAAATGTATTTGTGTTACTTGATATTAGTGGTTTGCTTACTTTTATGTAATAGTATTTATTGTCTTGCTTATTTTTCCCTACTTGGAATGGAGTATGTATGGTTTACTTTGCAACTGCACGTGTGCTATTATGTACACAGAACAGTAAATCAACCCACACAGTATTTCTCTCTTCTGTAATGGACATCTGGAGGAATCTGGTTTGTAAATGTCATGGAATGCCACACAGGATTGTCTTAACTCTGACCACAGAGACTAATCACAAATTCCCATACCCTGGGACTCTTGGAAGTCTATCAAAAACTCCTCTTAAAATAACATGAATGTCAGAGAGCGAATGTTTACCGCACTGGAACGAAGACCTTGCAATTTGTCATTTGCTTTAACCTGCTGTACAATTTGTCCTGAACATGTTGGTTAATGTGGTTTAAGAATACAGAAGAGGAGTTCAGTTTCCTCTCTGACATCCCCCCCCACCCCGGCCCGCAGCAGATTGTCACACAGTTCTCAGGCTTTGACTTATGATGCTGCTTGTCGCACTCTATTTGAGTCAACCGTTCCAATCTGGGCCTCGCTGATCACAAGGCCCGGCTAACACATAACGACGCGTATAACCCATAGGAAACCCATACTTAAGCACTGGTCATTCCCCACTCCCTCCTGCCCCTCATTATTTTACAACCTCTGTGGCCTCTTTGCCAAAAGCCTTGGCTGTCATTATGCGGTCCAGTGTTTGGGTTTGCAAGCGCTCACCCTCTGATTTAGTAGATGGTTGCTTTAAAAAAAAAATGAAGGTATGAAACGTGGTTTAATCCGTTTTGCTTGAACACAAGACGACAGGGTCATTAAAGAACCGGACCTTTTAGTAAGAAAAAAGGGACGTTGAGATGTTCTAAAAGAGAGGGTAGATGTTTATTTTGGAGATTTCTTGGAGGCTGGTTTGAGGTTAGCCATGTGGTGCAAGGCCATGCATGAAAGGAAATGTTTGATATGAATGAAGCAGTACTAAGAGGCCTGTCGCACACAAGCTCTCTGAGTAGATGCTTGCATGCATAGTCACATGCGAGAGTAAAGAGCAACTTTGGTATGAATCATTTACTAAATGAAGTATGAATACACTGTAATTAATAACGAGACATGATGCCACATAATATTTCTTTAAACAGAACAGAGGCCGACAGAAGAAAAAAAGTACTTTTCCTAGTTACAATTTCACCTAATAAGTATCAAAAGCAACTATCTATGTTTTAAGTACATGTAGTGGGGTGCTTGGGAATGCAGCTCAGGGCCTAACTCCTCCCCCATCCACTCCCCTAATTAGGGCAGAGTATAAATTGCACCTGCTGCAAGTGTTCTTTCCTTTGGCTCTGCCTTCATGGTTGTTGGTGCAGGTAGGCTGTCCCTCTCAAAATATGTCTCAGTTACTTCTAGTTTTTATTAAGCTCACTTTTTGTTTCCTTACAGTTTGTCCGGTGACTCTTTCTTCCTGTGGTGAGTAGAGCAAAGAACCTCAATTGTTTGTGCCTCATGGTAGTCCATTCTTAACCAGATTGTTTGTATCATTGCTTTTAAATGCACCTGCTGCTGTTTTTGTGTATGCCAGTTGATGTTTTTGTTTAGTTTGTTAGTTTTTGTTTAGCCAACTGGGATTCCCCTTAGTTTGTTTAACCTTGTTTTCAGTCATTTATTTCTTCCGTTAGTAAAGCTGAGTTCACTGTTTGTTGTGGTGAAGATCACCGGGGAGCACGAGTGAGGACCTGTTTGCTGTGTGTGGTTTGCTGTGGCTGCACCTGGTGAGTATATGGTTGCACCTGGTGAGTATATGGTTGCACCCTAGTGTCACGAGAAGTAGCCTGCCACCCCATTAACTGGCCTCAGCTCACTTTAGATTTAGTTTCTTTTTTTGTATAGACTTTTAAATGTTACATTTTAGATAATCATTTTAATTCTATTATATAATCAAGATCATTTTAAAACTGAGTAATTCTTGTTGTTTCTATAACCCATTATTTTATGTCCTTTTTCTTTTGATTTACAATTAATAAAAGTTACTTTATTCTGGAACACGTCTCTGCCCCTCAGTCCTGAACCTGTCCTACTCTTTCTATGTTTATATCCTGGGGTGAAAGTCCCCAGGTGGCGTTGTCGGTCCTCCATCCCACTTCATTATAATTTAAATGTAACCACACCACCCCGCCTCATATATATTCTCAGAGAATAAGCGATCAGGATCATTTGTATTTTGTGCCTCTACTGTGACATGTCTCCATGCTGTAATGTTCAAAATGCTCTTTATTTTTTCTCATACTGCTTGTTCTGCAGCACCCCTTTTCACTCTGGAACCAGAGCCCAGAAGAAGACTGCTGCTTTGAGATGTGGCAGATGTCCCGCCCTTTAGAATGTCACTTGTGGAGCACTAGCCAATAGAAATGCAAGTGTTACATAGTGATGTCACAGAAATAAACAAAGGAATCCCATGGAGGTGTTATAGGCAGGGAGAAAAAATCCCTCTGGAGGGAACTTTGGGATTTTAGCCCGTGCAGACCATTTACACTTACACAAATCTGTATAACACACTAAAAGGTGACCCCAAAAGGCCTAACAGTACCTCTTTAAAGTCAAATTTGACTTATAGTTTTCTTGCAATGGTGGTGACCTAGATTCATTTTTTCTCATGCCTAACATTCCATCTAGGAACATTTTAGTTTATTCGTCTTCAGAGTGAGACTGGTGTTCCATAATCCTGAGATACTGTCATTTCTAAAGATCTGCTATAACCATCATGGGTTCTTTGTCATTGAGAGACGGCAGAACAATGCCATTTTTGAAAACAAATTGTAAAAAATAATTATGCAATGTTCCAGGAATCAAGACGCACCAATTCTGTTTTTCCTTTCTATTTTACAATGTCATTTAACCAAAATACCCTTCCTGGTAATTGATGGTGCGTAGCTACATTATGTTCTTGAGCACTGATACACACAACAGTAACTAAAATTGGAGTTTGCATACACAGGGATAAACAGAGCGGAGTCTGAGGGATTTTCTTGAAGCTTCCTAATTTAATCCTCTAGTCCCTAATCCGGTGTGAACCCCTAAACCCTTCCGCACACAAAAGTTGACCGACTTAATCCCAGGAGTACAGACACGTTCACGCATTCCCTAACTCTAAATGTGACTGCTGCCTTCCACACCATGCAGATTTCTCCATATTCATCACAAACCACTCTTTTTAATTCAGTTGTCAGTGATCAGTCCATCCGCTGTCCATCTTCCCACTAATGTGTCTCAATATGGGATGAGACGGAAGAAAAAGCTACAAGACTTTGGGACAACAGAACAGAGGAACTGATAAGCTGCGCAAATGACTCTGAGACACTTAGCCACAAGTTTTTCTGCACTTGTTTTGCTTTGCAAATGCAATCGGAGACATACGTTTTCAGCATTTGCAGCTCATATAAGAAGAATTAAAAATGGAAGTATTGAAAAGTCTTGATGAGCTTGACTCCTACCCGCCCCCTCACTAAAATAAACTCATTATTTGCGAAAAAATCCATGACTAGGGCAAAAGAAAAAGAAGGCCCCTCACTCAGGGGGCGAACAGATGAAAGAATGAACGGTGGAGGGAGGGATGGTTGGTGGGTGGAGATGGACGGATGGGGTGTGGGGGGCACAGTAGGGGGCTAATTCTCCCCATGCCCTGCTGCAGCTGTGCCCCTGAAACTGACTGACAGATCCCTGTGCGTAGGGGGGGTTTGTGCATATGTCAGAACAGTGAGGGGCCTGCCAACTTCCTGTTTTCACACTTTAGATAGCAGTCGATCTTTAACTTTCTCCCCGGGGAGCAGCATTGTCGCAAATATTTTTCACCCCACACAAAGGGGGGCGCAGGTTATCTGGGAAGATTCTCTAATGGAAATACAAGTAAGATTTCTGATAAAGGCCTTCTGGCCCAAAAATATCTTTAATAGTAAAAGATAATGTTAGATTTGGTGCCTTGGTGGCTTGGAGGTCATTCCACCAACCACAGACTGCAGTTACCAGATTTTAATGGGGCCAGCCATGTTGAACCCCTCTTTCTCTCCTTTAATTTCAGGTTTCCTTCTACTATAGATTTCTAATATGATGTGCTTAATAAATATAACAAAATATAACATAAGCTATCAAGCATTATTGATTTAAGCTAAGCAGTCCATTTACATCAACTTAGCCGGTAGCCCTGATTCTCACTTTACATTACATATGGTTCATGTTATTCCTACACCTGCTGCTCCTGAACATCAAGCATTGAAGAACAATTTGAAGACTCATACAAACAGTCGTGCGAATGAGGGATCAGACAGAAACATCCCCCCAAAAAACACTCGTATTAGAAAAAAAAGTTACTGCATTTTTCTTGTTTCAATTGTCTTACATCTTCTTATTTATGCAATTGCATTGGACTTTCATAACCCTTGGATAGTGATATTTGCAAGGAACTGAAACAAAAGCTGTCCTTTCTCGTTAAATATTGATCCCTTTTTATAGAAAATAGCATACCATTATTTTTCTGACCTAACATATTGTCCAAAGTGTTTTTAAGTAAATCAGTTTGAAAATGTTATACGTAATGAATATACTATGGTAAAGTCTTTCATTCAGCACATTTTCAAAAATAGCCTGTTTCCTGAGCTTTCTTAATAACTGCTACCAACTTTAGAGATATTAGATATTTAGTCACTTTGTTTTGCTTTCTAACCACAGTAAAGTCAGATTACATCTCCAAAAATGGCACTTTAAATACCATTCAAATGATATCTGGGAAAAACAAAGTACAAGAAATGCTGACTAACTACAAAAAAAGCTTGTGACCTTGAACAAAACCTGCCCCTCTAAGCACACCCAAGCCAAACTGGAGAAAGTCCTGCATGGGCATTCAAAAAAAGACATGAAACATTGTAAGAGCAGCCCCCCCTCCTGTGGCGGGACCGTAAGCACAGTAACCTTATATCAAAGCTTGGCATGTAGAGGAGCAGCCAGGGAGGAGCATATTAATTATTGAGGAGCATACGGTAACAAGCTGTGAGTGCCAGCGACGGCCTTTTGTAAAGAAGACTACCACCCCGTGTCCGATTATCTATTGTTAACCTCCTTTTTTTTCTGTCTCTGGGAACATGCTGGCTATGAGCGGGAGAGATATATCCACTCAAATACAAACAGACACGTGAGGTACTATCTGGAAAGGAATGTGTTTTCTAGCTTTTTTAAAATATTTTCGCTGAGAGACAATATCACACACATACAGTTCGGTGGCAAAAAGGGCGAGTTATTGGCTCATACAGGGGAATAACATGTCAGCCTCTGGAGGGTTTGACCAAGGTACTTTCAACTGTGAAAAGGCTGTTTGCGAAGACTTTCTGTTAGCATCTGGACTTCACTTTCTCTTTCGCTTTAAAGACGGACATGTTGTTGGCTGCTACTTTTAACTGAGAATATAGGGAAGAAGTAGATTGATCTAAAACCCAGTCCTATGTTGATTTGTCAAGAGTCAGAAACATATGACTGCCTGGATGATGTGTTTTTGTTAGGGTTAGGTGAAGGTTGGGTTTGGGGGTTCAGGGTTGTGACTTCTTTGTATTGGCCTTAAGATCTGTGGGTGGGTTTAAATGGACATTTGTAAGGTTGTATATGAAGTTGACTGAACCAGTGTCTGAATATGTGTCAGGCTGTAACAAATGTGTGCTGTGGGAGTGCTTTCAAGACTGGGAAGTGTTCGAGAAAGTGTTGTCAATTGTAGCGATGTTGCTTCGATAGTTGAGAATACTTCAACAGGACAAAGTATGCCCGACTGGCAGATCGGATGATTGCTGTCAGGTCTTTCATATTGTACTTTTGATATGGGTTCATGTTGTTGAGGCCATGAAGTGTTGCTGGGAGGACGGTTTGGGAGTTCTGATATATCTTAAGGAGGTGCTCAACCTTGGCCCTTGAATAGCCATCTACTGTACTTGGTGAATGGGAGTGAAGAAAAACATTGATGTTAGTAGTAGTTAGTGTTGAACTGGTTTCCTCAACAAAAACCCAATGTGATATTTTAGTTGGATTTCAAAATATTGCAAGACCTTTCTTATGGTTTTTAAAGGGCAAATCCAATTGCCACAAGTGAAGAGCTGTGTTAAAAGCCAGCCAGCGTTTGTCCTACTACACTACTACACAATAACTCTTCCTTTATGTGGCTGTAATTGCAATATCAATTGTTTTTGTTTAGTTATTTTTCAAAAATCTAGTGTCTTTTAATCATATTTCCTTCTCACTTTGAGCTTCTAAGGCTAAAGGGCCTTGCTAGCTCAAGGCTCTAAGACTGGAAGCCAAATAATGGATGAGCGTGATTATTTGTGTAATTTAATATCCTGTTTTTTCTTCCAAATAAGATTTTAAGATATGTTTAAATTCCATTCATCTTAACTCTTTCTTTAAAGACCTTATATGGAGACATAAGGCTGAATAGCCCTGAAAAACGTGTTCTTCAGTAGTATATGAATTTATTCCATCTGTGTAAATTGAGCTCATACTGCAGAATATATCAATGCCCTCAGTCATAGAAAGATGGGTCATGTACAGTATTTAAAATGTTAGTGAAAGAATGGCTCTGGTGGTCACATATCCACAGTGCAATAACAATGTGATTTGTCAAGGCTGAGTGAGAGAGTCGCTGTTGTTAATAAGAATTTCAAGCATGGCCATCACTGTTCAGTGCTCACGGTCAAACAGAATCAGCCTGTTGAATTGTGTCTCTGACGCTCGGAAGCCAAAGCAAGGAGGTAGTCACAACAATGTGTGGGTCAAACCCAGAGAGAGGAACAAACTTCAAGGTATCTTATTGTACTCCTACACAAGAGGTTTTCCACTTATCTCAAATAAAAACCTAAAGTGTTACCTTCCAGAATAGTAGAAATGTATAACTTGCTCTTTCAAAATAAGTTGGATGTCGCAAAAGGTCATTCCAATAATCATAGTTGGTATATGTCAAAAACTTAATTTTGGGGGTTTCGGTAGCTTTTAAACAAACAAATCTTGCACACACTTCCCAACTTTTTTCTATGCTTCCCCCATTTAAGTAAACAAACTGCCATGTCCTTAATGCTACTAGCTTAACAATGAGTTAGCCAAATCAATAGGATAGATGAATCTCCGTGAAAAATTAGCTGTTGTCTGTTGAGAGGGACAGCCTGATAAACAAGCTTTGTTATGGACAAACAAAGATCTTGAAATAACTTTGACTGAAAACTTGTCTGCAAACTTTTGAAAGCCTTTTACAAAAAAAAAAAAACCCAAGAAATAATTGGAAAGCTTAGAATCTCTTCTTTATAACGGTGTATCCAACTCAAAATGTGTTTCATCCTCAAAGTAAATAGTTTTAACAGTTAAATTGTAACTTACCATCAAGTAATAATAATCAATCATGACTTAGTATTATGATGTCTGGCCAAAAATAAAGACCACGTGTGAAAGTTCAAATTAAAACATTTGGAGAAAGTTTGATTACCATTCTGGTTATAAATTATGTTGTAATCCCTTAGCACATGCACCCCCCCCCCCCCCATGCACCCCCCCCCACACACACACACACACACACACACACATACACACACACACACATATACACACTGTACACTAACATACACAGCTGAGTTAGCTTGTGAAAGTGAATGAACTCAGAGCGGCTGACCAGCGTTGACCGCCCTTTGATCACAGAGTGGTTTGTTTCCTCAGGGCTGTGTCCTCTGACCCCTGCAAGCGAAAGGTTGAGTGCTTCCTCAGCTCAGTGCTAATGATCCGTTTAACACCCTTCAGCTGTGCAAGTGTGTGTGTGTGTGTGTGTGTGTGAGTGTGTGTGTGTGTGAGGAAGACAGTTGGTAATTACTTAAATGGACACTTTAACAACATGTAACCTTAGATTTACTGGCACAAAATGACAGCTGATGCGTGCTGAAAACTCTCTTTATAAAAAAAAATGTATTTCAGTCACAATTAAAGGGGCCTGTGTATGCTTTTTGTCCAGAGGGAGTTTCTCTCCAACACACTGACTGAAATGGACTCCTTTGTTTACTTCTGTAAGTTAATGACATCACGATGTAAAACGTGTGCTTCTATTGGTAAGTGCTCCAACACATTGTACATGATAAGCTAATGGGAGGGACTTCTAGTGGTTGACAAATCACAACAGAGCCAACCAGCTAACCAATCAGAGCAGAGAGGGCTCTGGTTTCAGAAAGAGAGAATAAAACAAAGTAGAAGCAAAAAATACAAATATGAACCAGAAAATTATGATAACGGGCCCCTTAAACAGCTTCTGAATATGACAAGTGAAACAAGGGCCTCTACATTGCACAGCAGCTACTGACTCACACGAGGATACGTTTTAATTTCTTCCAACTTTGCAGAATTACGTACCCTCAGCCACACTGCCTGCCTCCTTTTTTATTTTTAATACAACGTTAAAAGGGATTTTATTAATTAGATAGAGGAAGCTGGAGCGCCACACATTCAGCTTGCACTCGCATTTGATGTGATTTCTGGAGAATTCCCACATGTAGAAGAGCCCCGCTGAAAAAATTACGCCCGAAAACAACGAAACAACAAAAACTGAGTCAAAGTGGGTCCTTCTCTGAAGGGGCCGGGGCCAGAGTCCCCTTTCAAGTGTTGTTGCAACAATTATCTTGAAACCCACGCCGAGTTTGGAACCTTTTGTTTTCCTCCCAATCCGCATGGCTTGAACCTGACCCTGTTTCTTCAAGCCTGGTGGAGGATAACATGTTCCTACAGTTTGATAGCAAGAGTACATTTTCTTATGACTTATTCATCTTTTTTTCTCCTCTCTCCGGCTCCTTAATTTATAATTCATTTGATCTAAAATTTCATTAATTTTCTAAAATGTTCCAATTGGGGCCTTGCTGGGCCGAGGCAAAGGGTTTTTTTTCTTTGTCCAACCCTCTTTTGTAGTCGGCTATTATTCTTTTATGTAGCAGCCTTGTAGAGGTTATCATCTTCTGGGGGCAAACAGCGCTCTCTGGAAAAGTTTTAATCAGCTTTAATGAGTGGGGTCACTGCTGGAACCAGAGAGGGGGAGAGACAGAAACACAGAGGCTGGTAGAAGGAAGTGAGAGTGAAAGATAGCCAGGGCTTCGGAAACAAATGGACATTTTTTTTGTAATCTTTCTTACATTTTCTTTCTCTCTCATTTATGCTTTTTTAGCTTGTCCTTCTGATAGCCGGATTTAGCTTTAAATTGCACAGACATGTTATGCATGGGACCAGATTATAGATAATGAATTCATTTTGGGCCATTTATCTTCAAAGTATCATTACAATCGGACAAGGCAAGACTGCAATTAGAAGATGACAGTTTTAGAGTTGTCCATCAATAGCGAGCGAAACATTTCCATTGTAGCTGTGCCGAGGTACAATCCTCATCTGCTTTAAATTCCTCCACAATGATTAAGCTAGTTTAGTCTTCCTACTTCTACAATCCCTGGCTTTTTATCATTCCCTGAAATCCTTTAGATATCCCTCTTCCACCTTCTCATCTTTAAGTTACCTTGGCTTTCTCCGCTCTGTCTTTATCAACCGTTAGCGGCCATTCTTTTGGCTTTAGCCATGGACTCTAATCTTCTTCCGGGCGATAGTCTAAGCCATTCCATTATTAGCCTTTTACAGCCAAGGCTGACTGGCTCTTTGTGACATGGTGTGTCTTTTTTCAAGCCGCATAGCAAAGATATGACATAGCTAGGTCAGATGTAAGGCCACTGCAAAGGATTTACTCTTTCACAAAGAATTTGAAAACTCAAAGGTTGACTTTATGAGAAAAGTCACTGTATGGTTACTGAGTTATTTAGTATTTGATTTAGCTGTAGCACTTTACATTGTACGGTTTGTGACTTATCACTATCTTGACATATATATGTTATTACACAAACTCTGGAAAAAAGGGAAAAAGATCATCTTGCATTATTTCATTTATATGTGCATGGGTATTGCCATAGATTCTACAAGTTCATGGAACTCAGATCTGGCTAAAGATGCGATAGCTAAACTGTGGGATTGAAGGGTGACCCAACCAAAAAAGAACTAACCAGGTATTACAAAAAGTATCTAATCTCTTAAAATACAGGATACAGACCTTAAGGCCTTCCTTAATTTGCTTAGAAAATGCTCCCAGCTAGGAACTAACATTTTTGGGCAAATTACTTTTGAGATATGCCGTGTAGCTCCAGGGAAGGCAGTGTCCATCCAGCACTTTGGTCCTGACCTGATCAACAGTTATTTGATGGATTACGGCTAAGTCTTGGGCAGAACCTCTGGATCCATATTATCCTGTATTTACTTTGTTTTATGACATATACCTGCAAATCGAATGACATTTCAGTTTCGGCAATTCTTTCTATGCTAAAGGGCTAATTAGCAAATGTTAGTACAATAACATTATATTCACTAAACCTTGTCCTAACATTATTTGTGTGAGCATGCTGTTCACTCTTAGCAAGGCTGTATTTTCTTTCTCAATTTCTATCCCAGGGTATAGACTCTAGAGGTAAAGAATTTCAGTTTAAACATGGAAAAAAACTCCTGTTGGTTTAGGTGCTAACTTTGATATTAGCATTATGCTATCAATTGAGTGAAATTATGCATTTGAGGGATTGTGGATACTGTATTTAAGTACAATTTCTACCAATATGTGCCCAGTGTGCAATTTATTCCCCCTCATAGGACCCTCATGTGTTGCTTTTAGTCTTGTATTGTAACATTGTGTCAAAGAGCCCACTGAACTAAAACTTTTCTTTGGTGGAACAACAATGCCTCAGGTTGAGGTTCACAGCCTCAGCAGGGAAACGTTTTTCTCGTCTGTTTAATGTGAGTTGCAGACATCCCAAAAATGGATGTGAGATCCCAATATGAAATGCTCACCTCTTTCACACCATGAGGCCACAAAGCCCCATTGATCTTACTCTTGCAAGCATTTCTATGTTTTCCTCATGTGTATGCCAAGGGAAAAGGTTAGTGTGTATATGTGTGTGTGTGTGTGTGTGTGTGTGTGTGTGTGTGTGTGTGTGTGTGTGTGTGCGCGCGTGCGCAGTGCGTGCGTGCGTGTGTGTGTGTGTGTGTGTGTGTGTGTGTTTGAGTGTATACTTGTGCCCATATCTCCATCATCCCTATTATCTCTTTCCCCACTCATCCAAATGTCACTAGATCTTTCTTGCAAATGTCTTCCTGCATGCATGATTTGTGAGTGCACGTGTGTCTTCTGTACACTTTTTTCAATTCTATGTATATGTTATGTATGTATGTATGTATGTATGTATGTATGTATGTATGTATGTATGTATGTATGTATGTATGTACGAATGTTCTTAAATTCGGTACAGGTTGAGTGTGTGAACATTTCACTGTGCATGTGTGGGACCATATCTTGATGAAGGCTGGCCCTCACCCTGCTCCCAACGGTGCTGGAACCCACACTCAGAGGGCCTGCGCTTAGCCCCGGTGTCGATAAGCGACCGCTCTTCAAAGAGCACTGAAGAAAACCGGCTCGGCCCTGTCAAAGCAGGACAAATTCCCTGCTAACACCCTGAACCTTGCTTCTCCAACTGTTTAAAGAGCCAGATCAAAAAGAGCAGGAATTAAGCGGAAAGGGAAGACTGGGCTGAATAACATTTAACATACACTGTATATTTATATAAATACATTATTTTCAGCACTGATATAGAGACGTTTAAATTTGCATTGGGGTCATGTATAATCTGAATGAATATACTTTATTTATCCCAGGGCAAATTGGGTTTTGTGACAGCAGCTCCATTTTAGAATGAAACAAATCAAAGTTAAAGAAAAGGAAAGAGGTTAAAGACAGAGCGCCGGACAACAAGAAATAAAGAAGACGGACAGGAAGTTAACACTAATGAAGGTATGGGTCATTTGTGCTGTGTTACAAATTCAGCTGTTGGTATGCAGTGGAATGGACACATTTTTTTCTTTGTGGAAACAATACAATCATTTCTAAATCAATTGCATTGTTTTAATTCACTATTGTGAGTCACGTTAGTTTATTGAGTATATATCCCTATAAAAAGTTTTGAATCTGGATCCTAATCACCCTGTTGGTGTTCTCTCTCACTAATGACCGCCTAGCTGCACATTATCCCTTACATATTAGCTAATTTCTTCCTGGGATTCATTAACTATATTTTGATTCTAGTTCTGATTGCTTCTTGCATCCGGCTATTTAACAGTAAGAGAACTATAACAGTAGCTCCAGCCTTAGCTCACTTCTCCACCCATGTGTCCTCCCAGTGGTGCACACAGCAGCTGCCAGTCTGCATCCTGCCTGCCTCCGGGAGACCATTTACTCCAGAAACACAGCAAAATGACCAGCAAAGGTTTAGCCTGCGGAGAAAAGGAACAAGTGATGTGCAAAAGTTGAAAGGGGGTTTAGAAAAAAGCTCGACCTCAGCAACTTCACTAGCATACATTTTTTTTTCTCGAGAACAACAAATGATTCTCAGCCGCTCTTGTGATATTTTTTTTCTTCTTTTATCTGCCTCTCAGATATTAATTATATATTTATATATAGAATATGCAAAAAAGAGTGTTGGGGAAGGCAAATTAAAAATTAAACAATGCAAAAACTCCCTGTTACCTAAAGGGATGCTACAGTACTAGTTTTCTTATCTTGACTCCCTCTCCTACGAACGGCTTTCATTTCTTTTCGTTTTTTCCTTCTTTATTGCTGTCTTCTCCGCAGGCACACACGGTCCACAGACAGTGGCGGACCGTGTGTGTTCTCTGTGTGTGTGCATGTGTGTGTGTGTGTGTGTGTGTGTGTAGCATCCAGGCTATTTGTCATGGCGTAGGCTGTTTGCTGGGTCAGTCCTGATAAACTAATGTGTCAGTGCAACGGGGCTCCGCCACTGACCAGAGTGCCTGCAATATGCAAAGACTTTGAATTATTTCTCTGCCCCGTGGCTCCCCAGCTGAACACTATGCAAAAAGTCAAGAAAAGAAGGGGGGGGGGGGGGGAGAAACCACAAATGGGAATAAGGAGGGACAGAAAGAAAAAAAAAGAGTGAGATATCACAGGGCAAAAAAAGAGGATTTGTGGGAGGGAGTTGGAAAAGAAAAACACAAATAGGAGAAAAAGATCGACTGGAGAAAGAGAAGGGTTTTTTTTAGGTTGCCAGGTTTGTGCCAGTGATTACCCTCAGGGAAAGCATTAGCCAGCCTTTCAAGAAAGACACAGGTTTAAGTGCCAGAATTGAAACTAACACTCACAAGGTCACACCGATGGCTCTGAACGTGTGTGAGGCACAATATGTCCTTAGTTCAGATGAAAAATGTGAGTTGTTACATTTTGAGGATTTAATTAAAAAGTGTTAGCTACTGTGATATATGGTGTGCAAAGTGCAAACACTTTAACTTCCACTTAAATTGCTGACCCGCCACATCGAAATCAGTTGGCAATCAACAACACATTACAGCATAAATGTGTATTTAAGTTAAACAAACTAGTTTTGTGGTCATTTGAGGGTTAGTTTTTAAAAAAAAAACAGTGCACCATAATATTAAACCTGCTTCACCTTCTAAAATAACATCTCAAACTGTGACAACAAACTTTGATATATTTTTTCTCAGAACAGTGTTCTGGTAACAGTCATTTAGTGATGTGACAATTTCCTGGAGAATTAAACAATAAAAATGTAATTGGAAAGCTAAAAATCTCCTCTTTCTAACAGAGTATATAACTCAACTCAAATTGACCCATTTTAGGGTTGATTGACATCAACTCTAAAATGGGTCAATGTTGTCTACCACTCAACAGTTATTCATATACACTCAGCTCTCATTATCATGTTTCCAACCGCACTTGAAGGCACTGTGTGTTTTGGATAATGGGGGTGTGGCTTCGAGCGTGTTAGACTTACCGACATTCATACATCACGTTGCAATAAAACAGTATTGATGATTAAAAAATAATAATATAAATATTGTGATAACTGCTGATTACAATGTGAATTTTTTACAATGTTTTAATGTTGTTACTTGTTGCTATACCTCAACTCTTGTATTAATCCCCTTCCTTTTTTTATACTGCTACTTTACTGCTGTTTTTAAGGCTTTCAAAAACTAAGATGTGGAGAAATCCTTGGACTCGGTTGTTATAAAATTGTTTAAGTATGGGGAAACATGCCGAAACAGGGGAGAATATCAGCTTCAACCAAAAATTGTTGGTACCGGCCTTCAAAAACCCACATTAGTCAAGGAGAACTGTCAATTTACCCCAAAGTTACTGTAGCTTTGTAATCAAAATGACCTTGAAGGCCCATATTTGTGTGAACACGCCTATACCCCCACCCCTTTGTCAAAACACACACACACACACACACACACACACACACACAGTAACCTTTTACACACACATCGAACACAGCCATACAGATTCTAGCGATCATTACGGTCTTCTGTCTCATCAAACCTCAGATTCGGCCTTTTTGCCTGTAGCTGACAACTATTTGAGGGGAGATTTTCTTTGCTTCAGTTTTGGCAAAGGATCAGACAAGCTGCACAGTGGTGTATTAAAATGTCAGCTTAAAATGAAAATAAACAACTTAGGGGTGGAAAAAGGCGATACGGCTAATATCAACCCCACCCCCGGACAGAGTTGGTATGGCCCTGGGGCAGAGAGGAGATTGACAGGTGGGGAGGCTGGATCTCAGAGCCGCAGGGGGGTTTCCCTGTTTGAACGGCAGGAGCTTTAGGTCTTAGTTTGAGAATCTAAGAATAAACAACGATAAGGCTCAAACTTCATTCTGCTGCACACAGAAATGTATATTCACCGTGTGTTACAGTGCAAATTCAAACATGTCACTGCATGTTTAATTTAACATGTGTTTATGAATAAACACATCTTAAATTAAACGGGTACAAATATGAATTCATGTAAAAACGTTGTTTGTTTCTCTGTGGGAAGTTGTCTTATACATCATACCCTTTCATCTTTCCATTGTCTTCTCTTTTTTTTTAAATGACAGTGTTTGAGGGTTAGGGGAGGTCTTTTTTGCAACCCTAACCCTACACATTAGATGTGTTTAAGCTACATTTAGTTTGAACTTGTTTGTTTGAAACATACAAAACACTTGTATATATTTTCTAAGTGTTACACACAGTCTGCTCCTATTACAGTGCATCCAGTAGTAGTAAGTACGTCTATTTTTATAACATCCTACAAGTGGAGAATGTCTCAAAGTGCTTAACAATAAACATATAAGACAACAGACAGAAAGATTATCATTGTACTTTGAAATAAATTAATATTGTATAGTTGTAGTATTTGCAACATTTGTGATTGCAATGGTAGATGCATCAATGTGGTCCCATAGCATTACAAGTGCATTCAAACATTTAGATTTTGATTGTATCTGGGGTGGCAGTGGTTCAGTCTGCAGGGCCCTGGACCGAAGGGACGCCGGTTCACGACCCGATCGGACCAAGAAATACGGAATGTGGACTGGTAGTGGAGAGGAGCCAGTACACCTCCTGGGCCACTGCCGAGATGCCCTTGAGCAAGGCACCCAACCCCCAAATGCTCCCTGGCGCCGGCTAGACTGGCTGCCTCTCCGCTCTGGATCTTTCCAAAAATGCATTTGCATATAAATGTGTGTATTGTATGTAACTGTACTTTGTAACTCTACAACAGCATGTGCATGTATTAAAACAAAAAAGACAGAGTGGAAAACTGAATTTAATAATATTAATAAAGGTCCATCTTCTTCTTCTTATCTGAATCAGAATAGAAATAATTAAGTTGTCCCACATTAGAATATAATTACAAAGTAAAATAAACATAAATTCAAGTTCAAATGTGCATTAATAGTCCTTGTAACCCCGGGGACACAGCATCTTTGGCACAGGAAGTGGCAGGACATCTTCAACTGCACAGGGACCCTCCAAAGACTCAGGCTCACGCTGAAGACATCTGCCCAGACAGTCCAGAAGCCATTGATGGAACAATGTTGGCGTTGTTGATGAAGGCGTTTGAACAGTCCGCTAGTCATTGATGAAAACTACATCTCAAAAACGCTTCATCTCACCCCTATATCCCATTGACCCTTCTATTTATTCTGGCGCATACTTTTTGTCTCTTTCTAGTTACAGTCGGGGGGCTCATATTGTGATTGGTCAGAAACAGTCTTGAGAAAGGATCCCACACCCTTAATCTTCCTTTACCTGGACTGCACTTCATACTCTGGACCAGCCTAGCAGAGGACCTCCCTCATCCCCTTCCCCCAACATTCAATTTCTTTTGTAAATAAATATTTTTCCAAAATATTGTTGTGGCATAGTCTTTGCTTGGGAAACAAGGTTTTCTTTGCCATAACTTAATGTCATTCATTGATGGCTTGTTTGGTGCTTTTCACTGTAACACAAACTTCAAGTTCAATGTACAGTATACCCATTTTCTGGACAGATGACAAACTTTACTGTTTTTACTAACGGTAGATTAATCTCCTCTATACATCCAGTTTTGTATTTGACCAAAAACCCACATCTGTGAAACCGCTTCTCTTTCTTCATCTGCTAATTCTCCATCCTAACCTATTAAAGAATATGGTGCCTGCTCATTCCACCCTGCATTTCCCCCTATCTCCTATTGTATAAATATACGATTAACTAAAAAAAGACATCATTTGTTTGGCTCGGTGCGGTCCCCGAGCGCGTTGTTTTGGCCCTGTGTACAACACAGAGTGTTTGTTGGCGTTAACTAGCACACGTGTCGAAAATAAACACTCGCTCGACAACGCTCCATTAATAACAGGCCTTCGCTTTGTTGCCCGCTTGTTTCTGCTGCTGCTGCGTTTTGTTACTCCACTGTATTACTTTCCCTGTCTTTTGTAGTGTTCGTGTGTGTGCTCGGTTGTGTGTACAGGAGGCTTTAGTGTCTGTCTTGCTACTTGTACTTTGTATAAAGAGATGTAAACAGATAAGAAAACACCTGTATTAATCAGAAGAGGATCAGATTGCAAACTTAAATTCTGGAAAAGAATAGTGTGTACGTCATAAAGCAAGTGTGTGGGAGGGAAAACTTCAAGAACACTATCAAACCAACAAAGAGCACCCTATCTTGCAGTAATGTGTGCATGTGTGATTGTGCATGTGAGCTCTAACCCCTGCTGTATTATTTCGGGTGGCTAGCAAAAACTCCCAGAATGTCACATAAAACAAATAACCCTCACACGCCTACCATCCCCCTGCATAAAGGGATGAAAAAAAAGTTTTCCTCTCACGAATATGCAAATATATCACAGAGGAGTCCACGCTTGTTTGAAGAAGTGCTGCTTTTGTTTCCAGCAATTAATAGAACAAACAACTCTCTTTCTCTCTCCACTGCTTTGCCCTCACCCAGCTCCTTGCATGGATTAAGATTTCAAATTAAAGGCATTCTTAATGAAAAGATATATATCAAGTCAGATGGATGTATTTTCAACCATTTAAAGAACGACATGCTTTTGATAGATCGAGTAAGTGAAAACTAAAAGACCAGAAAAGCTTTCCTCTAAAATGGAATAGTGATCTTTCTCCGTTCAAACCACATACGCAAGGTCAAAACTTCACGTCTTGAGAGATATAAGAAAAATGTATTTAGGCTCATTGTTACTATGGTGACCGCTATGCATGTTGATGCAGTGGTCGGTAGTTCCCATTAACCTTTCCCTTGAATTGTTGTGTTTTTGTCTCTTTTTATCTTCTATTTACCAAAGAATATACACAATAAGCATTGTGATTTTTCATTTTTTATTATGTTCAACAGACCTTGAGATGATCACCATTTAGCCTATACAAAAATTTGCTTCAATGCCCGGCTAAATTCCTGGGGGTTTCGGCCAACCCAGCAACAGGACTGATGGCTCCATCCTGGCATCCTCATTCAAGCTGTTGCACTTGAGAGGCGAACAGCAAGTCAAAGTTCAGGATTTGGGTAAGACGAGAAGAGACAGACTGTTTGCTTCAATGATACTCAGTGCTTGAAGGTGATTGACCATGTTTCCCAGATACAGTTGACATCCACTGATAAACCAGGATTGCACAGACACTACATTGGTCAAATCATTGAATATAATAAAGTGGGCCAGAACGGGTCACTGTATTTCATTTGAATGCACCATGCCAACATTATTTGATCAAAACTCAAACCAAAATTCAGAACCTCAGTGGTGTTGTTTGTGATCTTGGCCCTGTCCTTCAAAAATACAATCCAAACCTCATTTCCCCCCCAGTTAAGACAGCTCAGTCTTTATATTTTGATAAACAGCAGAGGGGGGAGGGGTGAGGGGATGTGTCCTGTCATATTTTATGAGGAGCTGAGAGAAGAGGGCATCTGTCCGCCCTGCACAGGCTTCTCCTCAAAAATTAATAATGATAACGAGCAAAGGGCTGACCAGGGCCCGGGGCCTACAACTCGCATCCCCTTATTAGAATAACCCCTGCAACTCCACGTCACACACACACACACACACACACACGAATATGGACATGAACTTTTGCGCATGACAATATGACAGGCAATATGCACATATATGCACACAAAAATGCATGCAAGCCAACAAAGACATATTATTCAGAAGATGGATAACGTGAGAATATGCATACACACACACACACACACACACACACACACACACACACACACACACACACAAATGGGACAGACATGCAAATGGGCACCCATTGGGACTGAGATGAGGATTCCCCTCTGGCCAGAGAGCCCATACTCTCCATCACCCTACCCCCCAATACCCTCCTGACCCATGTCACACACAATCAGCCTTCCAGTCCACACACACACACACACACACACACACACACACACACACACACACACACACACACACACACACACACACACACACACACACACACACACACACACACACACACTTAAACTCTCCCTGTCTGTTTCCAACATCAACACACACTCTCTCTCTCTCTCTCCCCCATGCACACACGCACACACTCACTTAGACATGGCGGGTGCCCTGCCTCACCCCTGGACCCCGTCGGTCATTAGTATGGAGGCCTGTCTGTGTTTGTTTGGCTTCTAATGGACCATTTAAATGCAGAATATTCACAGCAGACAGGGCCATCCTGGGGGACGGCGCACACGGAGGCCTGAATATGCTCCGGCTCCATTATCCTGGAGGAAGTTATCCTTATTATCATCACACAATGCCACTCTGACTGGCAATGAGTTAGTGTGCTCCGGCCCCCAGCTCACTCTCTCTGCTCTTCATGCACCGCAGTGAACATAGGTTTGACCGCAATAAGAGACAGAGAATTGTTCTATAATGATGTTTTATACTTTATTGACATTATTTCATACAAAATAATTTACAATGCCATTCTGTCTCAGTAGTGTGCTTTGGTTTTTGGTGACATTTGGACATTTCTGTAATTTGAGTGATTGGATGGCAAGTAAGTCCTGGAAACTTCTCGGAAACCTGCTTATTGTAAATACCTGGGAAAGCCATATCTTGAATGCTTCTGACCTTCAGTGTGTGTTTGTGAAGCTTCACGGAGCTGTGATGATGCTAGAGGTCATGACAGGTTATTTCATACACCTGGACCAGAGGAACACTTATGTGAGAATGCTGTTCATTGACTACAGTTCAGCATTCAACACCATTGTGCCCTCCAAGCTCATCATTAAGCTCAGGGACCTCGGGCTCAACAGCGCCCTCTGTGACTGGATCCTGAGCTTCCTAACGGGCAGATCCCAGGCAGTGCGGATGGGGAACATCACATCCTCCAGCTTGACCCTCAACACCGGAGCCCCTCAGGGTTGTGTGCTCAGCCCTCTCCTCTACTCTCTGTTCACGCACGACTGCGTGGCCACACACAGCTCCAACACCATCATCAAGTTTGCTGACGACACGACCGTCATCGGCCTGATCACAGACGGCGACGAGACGGCGTACAGAGAGGAGGTCAGAGCCCTGACATCTTGGTGCCAGGACAACAACCTCCATCTCAACATCAGCAAAACAAAGGAGCTGATTGTGGACTACAGGAAGAGGCAGAGAGAGGCACACACACCCATCACCACCGACGGGACTCCTGTGGAGAGAGTCAGCAGCTTCAGGTTCCTCGGGGTAAACATCAGTGAGGACCTGACATGGACACGTCACACCAGGGTCATATCCAAGACAGCTCAACAGCGGCTCTTCTTCCTCCGCAGGCTGCGGAAGTTCAACGTGGACTCCAGGATACTCTGCAACTTCTATAGGTGCACCATTGAGAGTATCCTGACTGGCTGCATCACCGCCTGGTATGGCAGTTGCACCGCCCTCAACCGTAAGACTCTACAGAGGGTGGTGAAAACTGCTCAGCACATCACCAGGACGGAGCTGCCATCCATGGAGGACCTCTACACCCAGCGGTGTAGGAAGAAGGCCGGTAGGATATTAAAGGACCCCCATCACCCCAGCAACAATCTGTTCTGTCTGCTGCCGTCTGGCAGACGGTACCGCAGCATCCGGACCAAGACCACCAGACTCAGAGACAGTTTTATACCACAGGCTATAAGACTGCTGAACTCCTGAGCTCTGTGAATGTCTATTCACATCCTTTTATAGTACACACATACATATATATATATATCTATATATTATACATATCTGCCATATACATCTGTTATACGTAATCTATGCATCTGTCCATACCTCCTCATTCAACAGTGTAAAGTGTTCAAACACTCTCAATGTATTCCACATATGTATATATTTCACATCCTCAAATCTTTATTGTTGTTATTGTAAATATTCTTCTCTCTTTTTGCACTATTTTATTTATCTTATTTGCACCATGTATGTTGAGTTGTTGGAGGAGCATGGGACATAAGATTTTCATTGCCAACATATACGTTGTATATGCTGTGCATATGACCAATAAAACCTTGAATTCTTGAAACCTTGAAAGCCAAGTTTATACTTTGGGGACTATATTCAGTCCACATGAATGCAATTGCTTGTAAAATCAGCTTTGCAGCCCATCATGGGAGACGTAAGATCCCTGGATAATGGAATGGACACGCTAACAGAGTTAGCTAGGAGTCAAGTGGAACATTTATAGTGTAGTTTAATGTCATTTAAGAAAATGGCTGCATCAGGATATATCTAACGACATTGTTTGCATAGATGGCTTCCGGACTGATCAGAAAACGTTCCCATCAAGAACCTTTCCATCAACAAAGTATCCACATTTCCTTTGATGGTTCCCAGAACGTTCGGGTCGACAAGAATTGCACTGAGAGCTTCAACAACTGTCATGCAACTCTCAAAAGTATTTTGATTTTGATTGATTGATGAAAAGGACAGATTCCGGTAACCATAGAAGCCTTTTCCAAATAGATATATTGATTTGAGAAGTCAAGGAACACCTGTTTGTATAGCCGAGTTGTTTTTTATCCAGCCAAAATGCAGCAACATTTTCTTGTTTAAAGCCATAGTTATTGCCTTATAGAGCATTTATTATAAATACTTACACTGTTTTGTACAGTGAGAACACACTACCTAGTCGAGTCTTGCGAAGACTTCGTTTGTAGTACAGAATTGGTACTGGTCCGGTTTATGTGCTGGACATATACGTAGAGTGACTGTGAAAAGGTAAGAATGTGATTAAGCACAAAAAACAAGAAAGTTCCCAATGCTGCATAATACTAGTAATTTTATTTTGAAATGTTTTTCTGTTGTGTCATGTTAAGTTTCACTTCCTGTCTGCGTTTCCCTCCTGTGCCTGATTGCGTCATTGTGTTCACCTGTTGCCCCTGTATTTCTCCTCCCCCTTCCAGCTGTCTCTTGTCTTGTGATTACCCATGTGTATTTAGTCCCTGTTTCCCTTTTGTCTGTTGTTCGGTCGTCGTCATTTCTTCCCTGATCTTGTCCATGATATCTGCCTGTCCCTGTCGCCCTTCATGTATGAAGCTGTTTTTCATGTCCTGTGTTCCCCTTGCTTCGTGTTTTCGTCAACAGCTTTTGAATAAAGCTCGCTTTTTGTTTGGACCCTTACCTGCCTCCCCTTGATTTACTGCACTTGGGTCCTGTTTCCCCAACCCTGACAGCTTTCAAAAATCAATATCACTCAAACCCCCAATCATGAGCTAAATACTGCTTTTTATTATTTGTGCTACAGGCAGATATTGTAGTGATACAGGGTATAAAGGCTGGCCTGGTTGTTTAACTCTTTTGTCAAATGGTGTCATCATTGGTATTTATACAAGTGGATGTTTCAAAGTATTCTGGAGCATCAGAGTGAGAGAGTAGGTGTTGCTGTCCATTCAAATTCTCTTCGAACAGAATCTGTCTCTCTTTGACTCTCTGTCCTTGCTCATGGTTAATCTTATAAAAATGAAAGGGACTTTGGCATGAGGCCGAGCAGAGTGCCATCCTCCGCCGCCGGCTGTCCATTAGCATAATGTTTTAGAGTTTAATGTGTGTGCTTGTAAATTGTGTGTGGGTGTTTGGGTGTGTGTATTTTCCTGTGCATAGATGCCTTTATGTGTGCATTTTTTTTTTTTTGCATGCATGCATGTGTGTGTGTGTGTGTGTGTGTGTGTGTGTGTGTGTGTGTGTGTGTGTGTGTGTGTGTGTGTGTGTGTGTGTGTGTGTGTGTGTGTGTGTGTGTGTGTGTGTGTGTGTGTGTGTGTGTGTGTGTGTGCTCAATGCTCTCCAGGGATCGGTGGTGGTGGTGAAGGAGGAGGGCTGGAGGGAGGCTGATGGCCCAGCGGGAGGCTCCAGATGTGGGGCTACTGAGCTGACAGGCCTGGGCCCCTCTGGGCGTATGTGTGCCAACCACAACCTCTCTCGCTCTGCAGCAGCCCCTTCTGCGGTCTGGTTATGGTGCATGGACAAAGGGGAGGGAGAGAGAGAGACTTTGAGTTATGAGAAATTAGAAAAAACAAAAGTGGTGAAAAGAAAAACGGGCGTTGGAGAGAGTGCCAGCAGAGACAGAGAAAGACAGCAGATTTGTAACAGACATCCTCCAGGCTGTCATGTACTGCTTTAGGACCTTGGGATAAAGATATCAAAGAATCAGATTGCAAAATTATTACCAATCAAACCCTTACCCTAAATGCATCTAGGAGGAATTGATGAAGGTAAATTACAAAAGCTTTGGTTACATAGCCTATATCAGTATAGCTGGTGTCCCACATACTTTGGCCTGGTCCACATGAACAAGACCAGGTTTGATTGCGGGCTAGGCCCTATATGCTCTTTTCATCCCCTCTGCCCCTCTATCAACACAGATCTTCCACCGACAAGTCAAGCACTGGCTCAGTCAGTAGGGGCTTAGACTGGGAATCGTAGGGTCGCCGGTTCAAGTCCCCAAACAGACTTGAAATATGGAAAGTGGACTACTACTTGGAGAGGTCCCAGTTCACCTCCTAGGCCCTGCTGTGGTGCCCTTGAGCACGGCACCGAACACCTCCAATCCCCCCTCCCCATTGCTCCCCGGGCGCTGCACGATAGCTGCCCACTGCTCCTAGTACTAGGATGGGTTAAATGCAGAGGACCAATTTCACTGTGTGTGCTATGTGCATGTATGTGACAATAAAGAGGGTTTCATCCTTCGATTTTATTCAACTCTAAAGCGCTTCAACCAAATTAGTCAACATTTTAGGAAATTTGCTTTCTTGCCACGTGTTATATGAGAAGATTGAGGCCATGTTTATTCTGTTAACTACAAAACTGGAGCAAGGTCGCAATCTAGCTTATCACAAAGACTGGAAGCTGTGGAAAAGTCTTGTAAACATTTGTGGTTTAACAGGGAGTTACATCACGGAACTAAAATCTTCCCTGAGTCTTGTAATAATCAGAAGAATCAGAATCAAGTTTATTGCCAGGTGCGTTTACACATACAAGGATTTTGATCTGTATCTGTTATCCATGAGGTTTGCTATGTAACCATTGGAAGAAATAGCATCCATTTTATGGATTTAACACTACAAAGTTTGGACTCCAGATGTGGAATGGCAGAAATGCATTTATGAGAACAAATCATTGAAATTCACAAATAGTGACTGTATCTCACAGAAACAGTTATTTGTTATTCTCATCAAACTCGCAGAAAGAAAACTAAGACACATATCATATACCTCAAAATGTTTGGGAAAACTTACTGACCACAAACAGACTTAGGGACTTTACTCACACTCTTACAGTAGTAGATAACTACCCAGCTAGTCAGACACACATGATGTAGAAAAGAGAAATTTGCCTAAAGACATATTCCTCTTCTTTTAGAGGGTTAGCTGCCTCTCTTTAACCTCTCAGATACATGTTGTCAACGTTGTCACATGACTGTTATGCTGCCCAACACTGCATTACAGTAACAGCAAATTGGAATGGAATATTTCCACTTCACATTTTCCCAAACATTATGAAATACTTTACGTTTTTGAATCACAGCCTAAACACAAGATAATCAGAGTCGTAAAATATGTAAAAGATTTAAGTGTGTTCTGGAATATGACGGTGTTGAAGGACAGCATAGTGCTCATTAAACTTCCCTTGAAAATCTTGTTAAAAAATAAGGAAATCCACATTACCAAACCATAAATTGTATGAAGCCTCTAGCAGTGGTGGGTTGACTTATTGAATCAGAGGAACAGTGCAGCGGACCGAAACATAATGGAGTTCTTTAAAACTAGTTTCTTTTTTTAAGTAATAACCCCTCATAATCTTCTGTAGGGAGGCACGCTCAGACCCATGTGCAAAAGATTGTTCCCAGACACACAGATGTACACAGTTTATAGGCCTATATGTCTGCACAAACACATACACACACAACTGCCACAAAACACACATTGTATTCTGGGTTGTGTTCAGGGCTGTGTCGAGCCTGCAGCCGTTCTTCCAGTGAATGTTATCTGCCCATATCTCTATGTGTGACTGGCCTGGTAACACTGGGCCTGCTCCGTGCGCCTTATCACTGGGACAGGCAGAAAGAAACCCCCCGGACACACACAAATACACACAGACATAAATGCACTCATGCCATATCCAGGCAAAGTCAGCTATACATAACATGCAAACTAGCAAAGAAAAAAGGAAGGTAAAACGGTGAAGATGTTTCCTGACTGAAAAGGTCAGCTGCACTTCACTTTTGAAGGAATAAAACGGGTCCGTATATCACATATTGTTGGAGGTGGCAATGTTAGAGCAAAGATATTACAGGTTTTCCTGCAACACTATCAGTGGAAAGGTTTGCCTCCAGCACTGTATGGAAAAATCAGTCACATTTTCAAGTTCAAACCTTCCAAGAACAACAATAAAAAAGGTTTATTGTACTGCAATTCTTTTAGAAATTGTCTAGAATAACACCTTGATCCCGATCTGCATGCCTTTTTTACTTGAATCTTAACTGTATTCAAATAATTTGAAAGGTTCAGTTCCCTCAAATTTGATAAAAACATGCCTTACCTTTAATGTTGTCTTACAATGTAAATATCTGACAGGCTTTACTTTCAATCATGTTCCGTGAAAGACTGTGAACATGTTCCAGGAAAGATTGTCCAAAGGTGTGTGCCATTATCCCCATATTTGAACAGTTATTGCTCCCCCAACCCCACACTTTGGATATTTTACCCCGCCTACCACTGTGGCCCTTCAGAACAACTATAAACACTTTTCTCTTCTGAGAAAAAGTTATTTCACCTTGATGATTTGGTAGAAATAAGGTATAGTGAAAAGCTATCATTCCGTTACAGTACATTAGACCAGAGACAGAAATATTATTATGGATATCTAAAATACCATGGAATGTAAAATCATAATTACCTGCATGGCTAAATCTTACTTGTGGTAAATCAAATATAATTGCTTATAATCAAGCAAACAAACAATGCATTGGCTCACAAATGCTCATGTTCAGGTTCATATTTGTATTTAGTTCCTCTACTGTGACATGTGTCCATGCTTAAATGTTCAAAAAGGCTCTTTATTTTTCTCATACTGCCTGTGCTGCAGCACCTCTTTGCACCCTCTGTCTGGAACCAGAGCCCAGCCGGCCGGCTCTTTTGTGATTGGTCAAGAGGGAACTTTGACAATTTAGCCTTTGCAGACCATTTACATGCACAATAAAAAACTAAATAAAACATTAAATGAAAGGAACCCCCCCCCCCCCCCACCAACAAACATAATAGGGCTCTTTGAGGTTAGTTTTAGCCAAGAGAGGTCAAAAGCCTGAATACATTTTGTACACAATCAATCACACGTTGATGTCAGAAAACCTATTTGTCAAGTGAAAGGTAAACTTGTGAGACACCATCTTGAAAAAGCCCTTGTTTTGTTAATCCACCATCACTCACTCACTTCAATCTCTTCCACACACAATATGGATGTACACGCATCCCCACACACGTATGGAGCACACAGGTTGCCCCTGGTGTGCTGGAGGCGGGCAGGGGCGGGGGTGCGGGGCCAGCGCCTTGGGCCATATGGCAGAGACACAGACATTTACATAATGTCATATTTTATTTAATTAGCCATTCTAAATGCAATCAAAAGCTGATGAGGGCTCAGAGCTGCCTTGCTGATTGGCAACATGATAGCGCTCTGACCCCAAACACAGCCGTGCCGCATCCCAATGATGCAATATTGAAACCATCCCCGTGCTCCTACACACACACATTCAAAATCACAACTCGGTGTGTTTGTTTGTCTGTCTGAGAAAGACACAGAGAAGTAGAGTGTGTGTGTGTGTGTGTGTGTGTGTGTGTGTGTGTGTGTGTGTGTGTGTGTGTGTGTGTGTGTGTGTGTGTGTGTGTGTGTGTGTGTGTGTGTGTGTGTGTGTGTGAGTGTGTGTGAGATAACGAAATAACTGCATCATTTAGTAATCTAGAAGGGGAAAGAAAAAAACTGGTAAACTGCCGAAAAGAGAACAATAGAGAAGAAGAAGAAGGAGAAGAGAGAAGAAGAAGAAGGGACGGACGGGTGTGAAAAAAAGAGAGGGTCAGCCAGTGTGTGTCACATGGCTTGGGTTATATTGAGTGCGCTTGGCTAGTGTGATGTTGCAGGTGTGTGTGTTTCTGAGAATCAGGAAGTAGACCGATAGACTAGTCCTCTAGGACCACCCTGCTCAGCCAAGTGTCAAGAGCACACACACACACACACACACACACACACACACACACACACACACACACACACACACACACACACACACACACACACACACACACACACACACACACTGAAACTGCAATCCCAGAGGAGGAAAGCGTTGGTGGGCAAAGGGACCAGGTCCCCTTTAACAGGAAGGAAGGAAGCAAGGCCTAACGCCACTGTGAGCACACACACACACACATCAGATCACTTCACAAGCTCCAATGCACATGTACTGCATAAACCATCAGAGAACATAAATACAAGTCGTTGTTCATGCACACATATATACAGGCGTTTTACCTCCAGTCCACACACACACACACACACACACACACACACACACACACACACACACACACACACACACACACACACACACACAGCAGTGCTCTCAGCGGCAAGTCAAATAAACAGTTTGAGCAGCGCGGTCAGGTACTGCATGGTTTAACAGGGCCAAAGTGTTTTAAAGAGGCTGATGAAAGGTGCTCAATATGGAACAGGGCTTTTTTTCTCTGGGAATAAATCATTTTTTGTAGCGCTCAGCTCACAAAACCCGGCATGGTAAAAGCATGCTACAATATACCGTGCTAAAAGGTCTGCAGTCCCTGCTGCACTGTCCATACATTTGATTATTTGATATAATAGTTTTACCAATTTGGCATTATTAAAAGGGTTAGGGTTCTGTTAAGTCAGCAGATAGAGAGACTTGCTTGGAACGTCGGACACAAAGAATCAACCACCACGTCTTTCTCCAAATTTCTAAGAATTGCCTTATTAGTAAACCATGTCAAACCATGTCTGCTGTACATTCTGCATTAGTGATCAACACACTCCAACATACAGCTCCGGAAAAAAATTAAGAGATCACTTCAAATATTTCTTAAACCTTTATCTCTACATATTTGGTAACCAGTCCAGTGTTAAATTTCAAAACAGAGAACAATTGTCAGTAGTTTATAGAATGCAATAAAAATCATTTAACTCAAAGACTCAAAAATATTAATGTTGATGTAGTCTCTTAATTGTTTCCGGGGCTGTATATGACAATATGACACCAGGATTATCTTTACTGTGGACAAGGGGTTGGGACTATTATTTAACTCCTCACCCCTCAGACCATCATCCTTTAAATTGTATATAGTTGTATGTTTTGTAAGTACTAACAGAAATAATACCTGTGTGTTCTATCTTGTGTATATTGTGATGTCACGAGAGGGTGCATCATAGAGGGCCGATACGTTCCCTCTCAGTGGATGCAACAGGGACTACAACTCCCATAACTAGCAGGGCATTTGGTAAGATGGCTGCTGCCCAGCTGAAGATGGTTTTGCTGATTGCTCTTGGGAGAGAGCACAAAGGGGGGAGGGAGAAGATAATGATTGAGGGACACGCTGAGAAGGAGCAGTTTAAGTTACGTTATATAGTAGTCAGCAAAAGTACTTAGTTACTTTAGTCTTTCAGTTTTGTTTATGAGTGAGGATAGGCCTATAGGTCTTATGCTTGTGAAAAGACAATATACACCAAATTAAGTTCGAAATCAGCTTTGTGTCTTTTATTTATCGCTCTTACACCACAAGCTGAAGATCCAATCTTCTTTAGACATCACAATATACAGAATCATTTATAGAATTATATTAATTCAAGGTATAGCCCTAGGGAGCAAAGAGAACACAGAAAGAGAGAAAGCTCATGGCATTTCAATCTCTTGGATTTAGGGGTCTCTAACATAGCATGCTTAGTTTTCCCTTTTGTTGGTCAACCCGGAAGTTACCATCCCATGGCTCCGGCGACAAAAAAAAAGGGATATCCCCATTGGATTTTGCAAACAGCACTTTTTAAAGCGTAAACTAAATCTTCAGAAATAAAAAGCTTACGTTAGGCTATAAACTAACTACATCACAGTCACATCGCTGCCCATCACCACGAATACGGTCAAGAAGGACTCGTGTCTACTCATCTCATTTTGCCACTTGTTAGCAACCGCCACTTTTATGAGACATAGAAGCTTCGGACATGAACGAGTGGAGTTCTTGCTTGAGTATTTTATGTCATAGGACCAAATGTGAATCTGATAAGCTTTTTTTAACCACAAACATTAACTCAGGATTCTAATCACAAACCATTGACTTCCAGGTGAGGGGAACCGTAAGTGGTAAAATGCAAAGTCTTTTCCAGGTCTCCAGGTTTTAGGACTCATTACTCCACCACCCTATTCATTTAACTGGGCTGAGACCGCCCAGATTGAAGGAAGAGCTACAGAAAAATGCAGGTGCGCAAGCTCTGTGGGCCCAGATGGGTTATTTTTGTACTGTTTGTACAAGTCTCCGGCCATTTAGGCTTAATAACTTTTATAGGAATAAATGGGTCCCTGCCTTTGACGCTGTATTCAGTTCTCTTTATACATCCATGACACAGTCGCAGTCTTTAAGTTTCTGGTGGTCCCTCAAACCGTCTGCACAACCAGCAGGGGTCTGGCCATTGTGTGTTGGTCAGGGGGGCCGATAGAGGGAGATGGTGGTGGGGGGGGGGGGTCTGTCTGATTAGGAATCGATTCAGTCTGGGACTGAGACAGGGGTGTAAGGTCGTAGCCTTGACGTTGACCCCCCTGCAGAGACCGTGCATGTGTGTGTGTGTAGAGTTTCATTATGATATTTCTAAGCATTTTTTAAAATTCTGTCGAAGCTTGCACACACATGCTGTTTATGATTTTCTAATTCATACTTGTTTTTTGTGAATAGGGCTCTTTAAACGTGTGTGGAAGTGTGTGTGTTGGCAGCATGATGAGGAGCCTCTCATTAGGCTCAGGAGGAGGCTCAGGAGGAGGTGCAGGGTCACTGCAAAGGGAAAAAGAGGATCGATCAGGAAGGTTACCCCCCCCCCACTGACACCACCATGCCCATCACCTGCTACACACACGCTCAGATAACACACATTGACAGATACACACTGCAGCACATGGCCCCCAAAAACATCTAATTTCACACACATACATTAAGTTAGGTCATTACACAGTAAAATTTCACTCTCGATGTATGAAATCCATGAGTGCCCACAGACACAGACACAGACACACACACACACACACACACACACAAACACACACACACACACACACACACACACACACACACAATAGTGTCAACTCTGTTTGCCCCACTGTCTGGCGATACCTCAGGATCCTCTGCATTGACACGTGATAGACAGGCGCATTAACAAGTAAATGAATACAAAAGAGATGTAGGCACACAGTGAAGGACAAACAGTGTGCAAAATGACCTCAACGTACACACATATGCACGCACACACACACAAACACAAACACACTCCAATCTAAATTACGGGTGCAAATTGGGTGAAGGGGGAAACGCAGGAGGGGGTTGGAGGCAACTGAAATGGAAGAGCCGGACTGATCAATAACTGTTGGAGATTTTCCTCCCTCTACTCCCCTCTCAATTGTCATGCTCCCTCCAAGCAATTAAAGGCTCCTCACTCTACCCCCTCTCTTCTTCCTTTCTTTCACTTCATCCCCCCTTTTTCTGAGTCTCTCCCTGTCACTTCTGTCTTTCACATTTTCTTCTGTCTCTGTTTGGTGTGTATCGGTATCACTCTTGCTTTTCTTCATTCCTTTGGCAGTCACATCTCAAAAGAGTGTTTTATTGCAATGCTCAGTGTTTAAAGGGGCACTTTTATGCTTCTCCTGTAGTATGTTATATTGTTTTATTCTGAATGAAAATGTACTGTGGCCAACAGGGGCAAATGCACTTAGACTGCCCAAAACTATTTTTCTGACAAATGTGCAGCACTTTCAAAAACAATGCAAACAAGAAAACACAAATGTGCCAAAACCATGCAAATGAAGAAACATATTCCCAAAATTCACAACACATGCACAGTGTTTACTGAAAGTGCTGCATAAACTATACGCTGCAAGCACAAAATGCCGCAAGAAGCTCAAGACTTAACGGACACGGGGACACCAAAAAGTGATGCACACCGCTGGACCGGAGTGCTTGTGTACGTTCAGGGATTACGAAGTAGGCCAACAATCACTGTCACTGGAAATGTCACTATAAAAAAATGTAAGTTTTATTGGCTTATATTAAAGTGATCGCATGATACCTTTCAATATTATTGCAGATCTACTGTAAGCTAGCAAGCTAACGTAGCTAACCTAGTCATTTCAAATTTACTGACAAAATCCTTCCAATTATGAAACTCAGCGAGAGTGATTAGTATGAATGGTCAGCAAAGGCTAAAATGTCAGAGTCCCCCCCCCGCTCCCAACTTGAACTCCTTGTTTTACATCCGTAACAAAAGGACATCACTATGTCACACTTTCACTTCCATTGGCTAGAGCTCCAACCCATTGTAGGCTAAGGGGAAGGACATTTCCGACACATCTCTAAGTGGGTGACCAATCACAACAGAGCCGGCCAGCTAACCAATCAGAGCAGACTGGGCTCTGGTTTCAGACAGAGGGTTAAAAGAGGTGCTGCAGCACAGGCAGTATGAGAAAAATAAAGAGCTTTTTGAACATTGAGACATGGAGACATGTCACAGTAGAGGCACAACATACAGATTTGAACCTCAGGTACAATATGTCCTCTTTAAAATAAAGGATCTAAAAAGTACTGGTCGTATGATCCTGTCCTGCACCGCAGTCTTGCACCTAAGTAGGTTAAAACTGTCCTTAGAAAAGTTTGCAGATCCTGAACCAGTCCTCTGTGCTGCTGTATAACACCTGCATTTAACAGCACCTATAAATTAAATAAAATGTGCAAATGTTTATACACATAAGGAATATGAAGCCTTCAAGCCTCACTGAGCATCATCACAATAACTCCTTTGTGTTTGTCTGTAATCACAACTGTTTTTTGCAAATCCTTTTTCAAATTCCCTTTTTCTTGGACTTAGTTTCACATACAAGAGATGGACAGAAACAGATGTGGTGACATTGAGACAAAACAGCTAACCAAAGCTGCGCAATATGTCATCCCATTGTCAATTTTGGAACAGAAATGTGCAGCCAAACATATAAGAAATATCCATGGTCTGAGAAGCTCTTTATTTTCAAGCATTCCGAGGCCCTTATTTACTAACCACAATTATTGTTTTGGTGAAGAAAATGTCGAAAATTGGGACTCATTTTATGCTTTCAGTCTCTAATGTAAAAGTGCCTTTTACCATGAAAGAACAAAACAAAGTTTTAAAATGTGTTTTATTTTAAAGCCTGCAAGCTGGCAAACTGGAATTGGATAGAAGCAAATGGACACAGAATATATTGCAAACTTAGAAATGTGTTTGTGGACATAGCAGTCAGAAGTAGAAGGAAAGAGATATAAAAAAAACCTAACCAAAACAATGACTTTATATTTACAAAAGGGAAATTTGCAAAAGGACCGATTTACCTGTGGATTTCCTGTCCGTCCGCCACAGAGCTTTACCTATCAAGTGCACCGAGCCACATTTTGCCGTCGGCGCCACACACCATGCTGTAGTTGGGCTTTGATCAACTGCTCTGCCAGTTACCCACGTATCCGTTTGAGCCTGCCTGAACTGCTCTATGAATGGAGTCAATTGGAAATGTGCGAAACGCCATGTGTGCTTGTATGACAATGACGCTGTATCTTTGCTCCCATTCGTATCTATGTACGTTTGTTTCAAAGTCTATGCTGTGTGTGTATGAGTGTGTGCGAGTGTGTCTCCCCTTTATTTTTTACAGGTAACACGTTATTGTTACGGAATACAATTTAGAGTATCCCTCCCAACCCTATCTGTTTGTGACCTTGTTGTGAAACAGGAGACACTACCCTTCATGTGTGGTTGGGACATTTCCACTCACACACACACACACACACACACACACACACACACACACACACACACACACACACACACACACACACACACACACACACACACACACACACGCACACACAGCGGGTGGCCACAAACAGAAGCATACAGATGCTGGCTCAGGCTGTACACAGCAGGTCAGTGTTGGCTTTGTGTAACTCAGCATGCCGCCACCATAGATCAGCAGCAGTGTGTTGGGGTAACACTCTGTTAAAGAGCTGCTACAGCCGAATTGTAATTACTCATTGACCTCATCACCCACACACACATGTAACAAAGCCAAAGGACATTTTGGGTTAGGGTGGAAGCAAATGTGTTGCTAAATTAATTTCTGTTTTTGGTTTGACAGTTTTTTTTTATACCTAACCCTTTCGAACAGTTGTTTAATGAATTAATCGGAAATATAAAAAAAATATGAATCCTTTTTGTCCTGGAAAATTAGTGCAGAAACACAGTTAAATACAACACACAGGCACGCATGATTATTTTATTTGGAAATCTTTAACCATATAACTAGTAAATAGTATTTTTACAGTGTCTTTATATTAGCAACAGTTGAAATGCCACTTTTTTGGGGTCATGTTGAAGTAGTATGCACTGTCTGTGATATTTGTCATAATTACAGTTATAGTGGTGCATTGCTGTTGTTGTTATTTTTGGATTGAGGAGTCTTCCCATTCTTTATCCCAGCAGAGGATTCTCTCAGCGTCACTCAGGCTCCCCAAGGTGTTCAGGATGGGGGTGCGGTGTCACTAAGAGACAGAGAAATGCATTGTGGTCCTCTGAGTGTGACGCTGCGCCTTCACAGACAAATTGATTAGAGACAGTTCAGCGCCGTGGATCTTCGAGGTGTTTCACATTGAGAAAGAAAGAGGGACTGGAGGGATGGAGGGAGGGAGGGTGTGGAAGCCGACCCTCCCCTGCTTCATTTAAGGGAACAGAGCCATGCCAGACTGAATACATAAGCACTTGGATGGTGATGCATTGTCTATTGTTTGGCTCCAAATTAAATCTACTTCCGACACGGTGACATCAATGTAAGGCCTCGAAAGGGATAAGAAAGTAGTGTGGATTTTTAGTCATTGTTTTTGTATATTGTATTTGTTTAATTTGTTATGTGTATCTTACTTTTACTGAGTGGGATATTTGTTGTGAACTTTTGGATATATTTTATTGTCATTTTATTTATTCAATATATACATGCAAATCTCAATAGACAAAAAAACAGGAAGTTATCTGCTAAAATACTATTTAAACTAATGGAAACGTTCATTAGCTAGTATTATTTTGATTCAAGTGTATATCCTTTTTTCTACTTAGTTGCTTGAGCACCTGCACTTTGGTCAGGAATTGCATTCCAAGAAAAAGTACGAGATTTTGAAGAAATTCTTACTGAATCCCACCCCTTTTTATTAGTATACATTGGATAAAACATTAAGAGTTTCTCACATCAATAGCAAAAACACTGTTGCTTGTGAGTGTGTGTTTATTGGGTTAGTTGGCACCAAGTGAAATGATATGGATTAATTAAATGTAAACACATTCTGACACATTCTCAGTCTCAGTCTCCATCTTGCCCATACTCACACGCAAACACACACCTCCTCTTTGCCCCGTCTGGGCTGAAAGGTCAGTGTGTGTCTGGGAAAGATGTGGTAGGGTCCCTTAACTCATTAAAGGTCACTTGTATTCAGACCAGACACCACCTATACTTCCATACACAAATTCAAATATGGAAGCACAGCAGACTTAGGGCCTGCTTGTGAGATGAATTATAGCCCTGCAGTCCCATGTGTAACTTAAAGGACATTGCACTTTCAAACATCCTGTCAACGTGATGTTTAATAAACCAAAATTCAGACAGTGATGGTGAGGGCTTTTGGTCCATGATGTTGCTATTGTTGACATGCACTTAGAGATTCAAGTACATCATGGTTGTTGCTAAGTTTAGTTGTCCTTAAACAAAGTCCTTTAAAATCTGAGTTATTGACATGACAGGTGAGAAACTTATGCTGCCAAGGTCGACATACAGTATCAACTTAAGATACAACAGTTGTGGCAGTGGCAGGTGGCTTAGTAATTAAGCTGAAAAATCAAGTTAGTAATATAATAAACAAGATTTCCTTTCAATCAATCGAAATGTCTTCCCTTGTACATACACTCAGAGAGTTGAATAGAGCTCCACTGTTTCAACTTGTACCATACTGTCTTAACATTGGATGCCTACATGCATAAGCACAACAACGGTAACAGAATGAACATGAAGGAATAGAAACTAACTCTAGTTTTATTTTGTACCTAAGCTTAAGCCTCCCTCCTTTGAAGATTCCTTGATGTAGCTGATTGTAGACCAGAAGCCAGAGAGCTGTGCTAGTTGATTATGATAATGACAGACTGTGTTAACAAGGGGCCAGATCTGAGATCAGAAGGAACTGTGGTTCTTTTAAAAAAGTGACCCCAGTTTAGCATAACACTTGAATCAAGGTCTGGTCTAGCTAGAATTTCTCCTTCTCTGTCTATTCATCCTCTACAACATATTTATCTGCAGCAGCAAGCTGAACAAGAACACATTTCAATTCATAAGATAGGTTTTAAGTTTGGGCTGCTGGTCAAAAGAACTTTAGAGTAGAGATGAAATCATTAACATAACCACAGTTGATCGCCAACTGGCTGTCGGATAATTGTCTTCTGATATTACATTTATTTAGGGTAGTCGTAGAGAATGTATGATTTTCATCAACATATTGGTCAGAAAAAATGTGGACCATCCATCCTAAATGAAGTTATACATGATTAACACATCCTGGTTGTTTGTCTCTGAAGACCCACCTCCCTCCTTTCCTTCATTGATTCATCCCTTCCTCCCTTCTTTGCTCAGATCCCTCATTCCTTTCTCCACCGACCTTTCGTCCATCCTTCCCTCACTACATCCCTTCATCCATTTATCCCTTCCTCCTTAAATTCCTTCATCCCCACCTACATACTTACACCCCTTCCTCCTTTTGTCCCTCTTTCCCTTCATTGATTCATCCATTCAACCCTTCATCCTTCTCTCCCTGCATAACAAAGATCCTTCTTCGGTCTCGCCCTACAAACCCCTTCAATCCTTCATCCCTTCCTCCTACATCCCTTCATCCTTACCTACCTCCAACCCTTTGACACTTCGACTCTTCATCCCTCCCTCTCTATCCCTTCAACTCTTCATCCCTTCCACCATACATCCCATTTGACCATTCATCCCAACCTCCCTACTTCCCTTTATCCATCCATCCCTTCCACATCCCTCCTTCCCTACATCTCCTCTTCCTGTCTCCCCTTGTCTCTTTCTTTTTAAACTGGGGTAATTTAGGATTAGTCAGATTTAGTCTTCGTATTTTTTATTTTTTTTTTTTTTACCTTAAATCACAAACAGACACATAAATAAGTACTCATACAGACCATCACACTCCACTGTCTGGGCATTATTCGAATAATTATGAATAATACATGAGTGTCTCCCCTCCCCCTGACTCCCACCCATGCCTCTTCTTGGCTTTGGCACACCGCCACTCATTCACCACTGTCGGCCAGTCAGTCTGTCTGTCTGTCTATCTCACTGTGGGACCTCGACACAAGACGCGCCTTCAACAATCAGACCTCATTTTCCCTCGTAAAAAGGAGATCAGTGCAGACCCATGACCACAGCAATCAAATTAGCAAAGCCCTTTCTTATGGAAACAGGCCAAGTTTAGGGAGAAGGGGTGAAATTTAGGGGAGCTTTTGATTACCAAAACTAAAATATACTGTTCCTACTCCTTGGGTTGAGTCCATACGGGTTTTTTAAAGATGGTTAGCATACTACGTTTTTTGGTTTATATGCTGTTAGATGTATGTTTTATAATTAATACTTTGATCCCGTACATGATATCAATTATTTTTAAGGAACACAGCTTCCAATGTTCTTGCGTACCTGTCAACGACTTCCTATTTTTTTATTATGATTAAGCCTGTGTAGTATTAGGAAAAACATTGGCATGGTCCGCATACAAAGTACATTTATATCTATACTAGTGCAATGACTTCCCTGTTATAACAATTGCTTGATAAGGCACATTTTAAAGAGTTCTGGACAAAACTTTTAACAAAAGAACAATTTGAGGAAAACATACTAAAAAAAATATATTTTTTAGGGGGGAAATAAAAATTTGAATTGATATTCACACTCAAAAACAAAAGACATAATTCTGTGAAGCTGTAGTTAACAGATAAATGGCAAGCAAATATCAACTACAACTAAGTAACAAATGGGTTTCCATCATGATTTATCACATGTTGTATTCATTTAAATGCCAATACCACCTAGTGTTAAGCTTTTAATTTCCAGAATTTTCCATTTCCGCTCAGATTTGGTTTTATGTTACCCATAAACCCAACCCTGACATTTGAATAGAACATTACTTTTTTGGGAAAGTGCTCAAATATGTTTGTTTTTTTAACAGAAAGACAGTTTCGTAATTGTGTGTCGGTATGATCCCCTGCACCATGCTGCAAACAAGCATGAGGGAGGCTAGGTTGGAGGGGAAATCAATAAGTCTTCTGAGCACATTGCCTGACATAACCTTGTCAGATCTGGGGAAGGGTAAGTTAGGATGCTCAGGGAGGGAAAGAGGAGAGTTCATAGTACAACATATAACAAAAACACAATATATACTTTTAAGTTGGGGAAAAATCTATCGTTCAACGAGTAGTGATGGAGAAAAGTCTTCCCTCTAAAGACAATATTACCCATTAACCTTGTAGGCTCCTGTTGCAAATAGGAGGGAAAAAACTGTCTTTCACCATCTGCCACTGTCCAAAATGCTTAAAGCTTTGGCCATTGTAAAGATCTTTTTCGTCCTAGTTGGGCGGTGAAAACCGGCTTAATATTCCCTTAGGACTCCATATTGGTGATACAGAATGCGATCAAGGTGCGCATGTGTTGACTTGATCTGGATCAAAAAAAAAAACGTCGAATGAACCAGTAAGCACTGAACACTGAGACCTATTAACCATTTATCCTTTAGACGTCATTGTACCTCCCCCGACATTGCCATTGCACGCACACACACAAATACGCAAATTTGGCAGCCATCCAACACAGTGTCCGGTAATATTGTCCAGCAATCCGATGTCTTTAGCTCAGGCATGGGCAGCCACATGGGGGATTTTGGACAAAATCTCCAACGAGGTGAAGGTAGGGTCACTACAATGTGCGTATGTCATGTGGTGTGAAGTATGTGGGGATAGTACAGAAAACAATTATTCATTGTAAACAAGCATGGCCTTCCTAGGACGGGTTACTGGGAGGCTTTAGTAGTCAATTCAGGTCAGTGGTGTGCCCGGGGGATAGCCAGCAGTCTGGTGTCTGTGCCGTTTTTTTCTTTATAGGAGGACATTATTACGCAGCAAGATTCATCTTCTGCTTTGACAAGACCATGCAAAATACATGGCGCTTGTCTTGGCTTAATGTATTGCTATGGAAGCAGAGGAGACCAGCCTAATGACCACACGGCCTCATCATTTCAAATATTAATGCAATTCCCTCCTTTGTGCCTCCTGTCTTTTATAGAGCAGACCACTGCATGTAGGAAGTAGAAAACCAGGCCATGCACTTTATGTATACCGAGCAGATTTGTAGGTAAAAAGTAGCATACGTTTGTGTGATGTTAAAAATTGGTTTGTGGACTACTGTTTTGAGACCTAAATTTGTCACGATTTTTGTTTTTTGGAAACAGAAGTTACCAAGAGCCAAGTACAACCAAACCCTTGCATTTTTAGGTACATCACTTTCATAACCTGGAAATTCTTAATAAATGATGAAACTGCTAAATAAAACATACCAATTTCCCCCAACAATTCTTAAAATATGTCTGTAAGTCTTATTAAGGCTGATAGAAAAAAAGATATATCCTTTATTTTACTTTTCATCCCTTCCCTACTTTTTTCATGTCCTCATCTCCTTTCTCGGTTGACACTCTTCCACCTCCTCCATCTCCATTCACCTCCTGCTTCATCTTCCCCATCTACCTTTGACCCTCCTCCAACCAATAATTTGTTCTTTTTCTCCTATTTGACCTGTTTTCTGCCTTTCTCTCTCCCTCTCTCATACCCTCCTTGACACTTTCTTTCCCTTTAACACATTCCCTTCTCATTCTTATCTTTTACACATTACTTATATTACTTTATTCAGTGGTGCAGAAATGAACGTGTTTGTGGTTAGAAGCCTGAAATAAGGTATTGTATTAAAACAAGCGGAAGAGATTTCTATATGTTGTTCTATGACATAAAATATGTCAGTAAATACTCCAGTAAATATTCCAATCGTAAATGTCCGAAGCTTCTTTGTGTCATAAAAACGACAGTGGTTCAATAATCTACTTAACCTCAGCATGATGTTGTGAGTCTGCCTTCAGGTTAGCAGTGGTGCAGCTAAGCCGTGCGACTGTGTAGTTCGTATATACAGTAGCATTGCATTAGCTTATCATTTCTGTTGATTGCTACTTCAAAAATCACACGGGGTTATTGATATGTGGAGATCATAAACGTGTTTTGGCCACAAAGCTTTTTTCCTGCAATAAACTGAAATCCAATGGGTAAATCCCATTGCTTTTTGTCGATTTAGCTCTCATGATGCTAACTTCCTGGTCAGCCGACAAAGATATGGCATCTGTGCACCACTCTATTGTCTCATACTTTGACTCCTCTCCTCTTCTTCTACAACTATCGCCTCCATCTTCTTGCTGTCCTCTCCCTCCTCCTTCCACTTTCCTTTCTCGCCGACCTTCTAACATTTTTTTCCCCTCATCATTTCCTCTCCTTGCCAGGGATTCAATTTCTGCTCCAGGCCTGGCCGACGCCCCCTTCTCTGCCCACACGCACACATACACACCTTTTCACATTCGAATAAGAATATGAAATACACATTGTGATATGCAGTCAAATACACACATGCTTATTGCAAACAACACACACACACACACACACACACACACACACACACACACACACACACCGTCCCCTCGGTGTGGTCAGGCGACTTCGGGTGACCTTTTCACCGATTCCCGTTATTAGAGAAACTGACATTCAAACCTCCCCAGCCCCCAGGACACTGAGACCACTTCTGAACCGCACACACACACACACACACACACACACACACACACACACACACACACACACATACACACACACACACACACACACACACACACACACACACACCATTCAACATTCAAACAGGAGACTTTTAGTAATCAGTCTGTGATTTTCGTTTTTTATTGTCAATGTTACGGTATTTAAACCAAAAGAAGTGAAAAAGTATTTGTTGAGATGATCCAAAACATGTACAGTATTTGTCATTTATACTGATTGCAAACACAGCGGAACGATCTACTTTATAAAACTAAGCCTACTTCTTCATTCCATTGTGATTCTAGCTGAGAAGCATTCGTATGTAAATAAATAATGCATAAAATGGAGCAATATCTCAAAACTTTAAATCACTGATGCTGAAAGTCAACATGGAAAGTGAAAATATTCTTGATTAATGTCACGTTTTGGCTATGGAATAATCATCACCACATTGCAGATGTTACAGTATTCATGTGTGTTAATGGGGGGCTTTTGGGGGGTTTCCCTTTCCTGTAGTCTGTTAGATTTAGAGTGTTTGTGCATGAAAGTGGTCAACAAAGATCAAATCCAAATTTCTCTCCAGAGGGAGTTTCTCTTTCTCAATTGGACTCCTTGGACGCCAGCTAACCAATGAGAGCAGACTGGGCCCTGGTTTCAGACAGAGGGTGAAAAGAGGTGCTGCAGCACAGGCAGTATGAGAAAAATAAAGAGCTTTGTGAACATTAAAGCATGAAGACATGTCACATTTGAGGCAATACATACAAATATGAAAAATGAGTATAATAGGACCCCTTTATTAAAACAATGAAGTTATCTTTTGAAGTGGGATCCCAACAAATTCATACATATTTGTTTAAGTCATCATAGTTGCTACTTAGCGTGTAAAAGCAGTTGTATAATGTATTTAGTACTCTACAAGTCTGAGAAAATAACTGATGATATTATCAACTTATCTCAGTTGAAGATTAGAGCCTAAAAGACTTACTGCTTCTTTAATGCTTCAATTTCTTTTGAATCTCCTAACTTTGCCGAAGAGCATTACTAAAGGTCTTTTATTTTCATGCAGTTTTATTAAAGTCCATGAAAAAGAGCACCAGTCTGCACCTCACTATGTTCAAATATATATATTCCTTTTCAAATTAAATAAAAAGACAGAGACATTTTCATTCATTTCTTATGGTTGTATCATATTTTATTCGCTTTAATTATATTCTATCTTTTATCTGACATTTAAATTAAATGTTGTATGGTTATATTATATTTTGTTCTTTTCGTTTTATTTGATCTTTTATGGCATATTTCAGTTACATTTCTGGTGCTAAATAATATTTTATTATTTTTATTTTATTGTATCTTTTATTCGACATTTTCCTTATTTTCTTGTGCTTGTATACATTATTGTATCCTTTTTAGGATTAATATTTATACAATATGTTATTTGATCAATCTCCTAATTTATTTATGTCACAAAAACTGATTTCCGCTGGGATAATTTTAGTATTTCTGATTCTTATGTTTGATTTATCAAATAATTTTAACAAAAGTGAATTAAAACAGTGGCAACACATTCCTAATAGCAGTCTAGTGCGTTGCTGCATTACTTGTACCAAACTAATGTTACTGATACGGCTTGTGGTCTTCTTTTGCAAAGCATAATTAGGTTTTGGTTGTTTATCCTCACATGATTACAGGCTTAGGGTACCCACCTTCATTTTGTTATAATTGCATTAATAGTTTTCATTGTTCTTTTAGTGAATAAATATCGATTTGGGGTGCCATAATCCCTCCGATTTGTATGGCTGGGCAGGCAAAAGGCATAAATAACGTGATGGAATTAGGCGTACACACGTGTATGTATTCATTTGTGCGCGACCCAACCACAAACAGTAATTGAGCATAACAATACACTCACTTCGGTCTTATTTAAAATGAGCCCAACTGATTACTGTTATTACAGTGGAATGGTGCCTGGTTTTAGTGGAGCTGGCCTCAACTCATTTGAAGTTACGCACACAGAAACAGAGAAAAGGAGAGATGGTTGAACATAAACACAATCAGCTCAGGCCGTATTCAAGCTATCATTACTTTGTTATTGTGTTTTAATAGGGTTAGGGTGGATGAATGGAAAGAAGAGAAAACAAGGAACGATGGAGAGAAGAAAATAGGATGGAGAAAAAGGTTTGCATCCTCTCGGTGTGTGGCTGTACATATGTGTTTTTTTTATCTATGATAAAATCCTAAGCTGTATGGATCCATAGCATTTAAATTGACTCAGTCTATCAACTGTTGCTTTAATAAAAACAATGCAACCTTTTTGTTTCACCAACATCCAACAGATCAGCTCAAATGGGGCATACATGAAATGATTTCCGTTAACAGCATTTGGTTGATTACTAAAATTGTTTGAGTGAAGCAGCCCGTCCCTAAGGCAAAGTGAGGAAGGTTTCACTTCAGCTTTTACAAACTGACTCCCCCCTGCATCTGCTGTGCAAAACTGTAGTGTGACGCATTCACACACTTCTGTCTGATCACACGGCATACGCAGACATCAAAACCTGGGGGCGGGACTGTAGTGTTGTGTGTGTGTGTCCACAGTGACTCTGGACTAAAAACAACATACCATACACGCCCCCACTTCATCATGTACGCACACACACATGCAAACATACGCATGTTTAGTCTTTCCCCCGCGGTGTGCAACAAAGGTGTTCAGTCATGTGAAACCCAAGCCTTCAACCAGCAGGTTGACCTTTGACATTTCACACACACACACACACACACACACACACACACACACACACACACACACACACACACACACACACACACACACACACACAGACACACACACACACACACACACACACACATACATGCATATGAACCCAGAGGAGGAGGGAAAGCAGTGGAAGATATTAAAAAGGAAGATTGAAGTGTATGTGTGTGTGTGTGTGTGTGTGTGTGTGTGTGTGTGTGTGTGTGTGTGTGTGTGTGTGTGTGTGTGTTGTGTGTTGTGTGTTGTGTGTGTGTGTGTGTGTGTGTGTGTGTGTGTGTGTGTGTGTGTGTGTGTGTGTGTGTGTGTGTGTGTGTGTGTGTGTGTGTGTGTGTGTGTGTGTGTGTGTGTGTGTGTGTGTGTGTGTGTGTGTTTGTAACAGGTTTAAAGACATGCAGGAGGGTCACGGACAAATATACACACTGGTTGCAGACATAACAACCTCACACACAATGTCCCCTTATCCACAGCCTCTGTCTTTCTTTCCCACACACACACATTCATATATTTTCAGGGTTTAGTCACTGCACTATCTCCTTCTCACACACACTCACACACTTTTCTGGCAAAGGTGACCCAGCCCCCTCATCTGTGTAGTTGCCGCAATTAACCTTCACAGCCCCAGTGCATTTGGATAGTGTGTATCCTGAACGTGGTTATACAAGACAGGCATGAGTCTCCGGGGCATGTCGTCACACACACACACATACCCCTACACATGCACACTGGTAATCCATGTCTTTCCTGGACATCCTTTTATCCAGCTCAGGCCCCAGGGATTTTCCGTGTGCCCGGCCAGACTGAGAGGCCTCATTCTGGGGTCAGAGATCAGAGCGATGCCCTTTATGACCCAGGAGGATCCAAGCCCTGGCAGAGCCCTAACAGCCTGCTGTCCATGCGCCATGAGGTCATGGGTTCAGAATGCAGTCAGGGGAGGATGATATAACACAGAACATCGAGCTCATGAGTGCACGGAAGCAGGTTATCTGGTTATACTTGGTTTGACAGCCTTAGTGTTACCATGTTCCAGTCGTCAAACCATACCTGGACCAATAGAAAACACTTGCTCTTTGTAAGTCAGGATAAAGTGTTTATGCACATGGCAGAATTCTGATACTTTTTGAGCTGGAGCTTATGAACACAATGTAGTGTTCAATGCAAATAAGTCAGGGTATGATTGATATAATTTACCCTGTAAAATTGGGTTACATCACTACACCTCAAGATTTCAAGGTAACTGTCTGCACTAGATTTTTCTGTTTTGAGGCACACTTCCTACATTTGAGCCAACTAATCATCTTCTATTGTAACTTCATGATTTGTACATACTTAGAATTCCAAAAAGTAAAAGTTGTGCCAAAATGTATCTTTAGTATGTATAATAACTTCACAGTGTGTTCACATTTTAAAACATTTGTCCAGGACAAGATAGTTCATGGCTTTAATCAAGCTAACAGAACTTAGTTTGATTCCCAGCAATAAATTAAGGTTTTGCCAACTCATCTTATGAAATGAGACAAACTTTACCCATGACACCTAAAAGATAGTGGAGATATCTACTTTTATGTATTTGACCACACAACGACAATCTTAAGTTCTCATTTTGACAGTGTATGGGACAACTGGAAGGTTTGTCTTACATCATGATGTTTGTCTCATACTATTTTCATAGTCTTGGCTGTGAAAGGGCTTAACACGTCTTTTTTAACCTTTTTTGCACCGTAAAGCAGATAAGATTGAGTTTTATTTCAACTCTATAAACTGTTTTGTTATAAAATGGCAATAGATTGTCCAGGTAATGTTACATTTCAAAAGATAATTTGAACAGCAATATTAAAGATGCTATTCTGTGAACAACCACACACTCAGGGCATGCTCATTTGACACATGTTGCTCTGTTCCCTCTCCGGCCCTCCCCCAGCCATTCACTCATCTACGTTCACTCTGACAATGAATTTGAACTTCAGACCGAGTTCAGCAAAGAATGAAAAGAGAAGAAAAGTGAGGGAGGGAGCTGTCTTTCCTTCCTCTAAGCCTACTCCATGACCTTGTGACCCTGCACAGGGCCAGACAGCCCCCCACCCCCTCCACCAGCTCCCTCAACCCTTGACATTCACCAGTACAAAAACCATCAACATGTTGAGTTTTTAACATGTGTCACAACAGAAAAATGTCAACGCCTGCAGTGAAGAACAGTGAACGGACACATGGATCACCACACCTGCCATGGCTCTGTTCGAGTTGCCTTTTTCTACACCTTGCATTCCAGTGATGACAGTCTATCAATAGACTTTGAATTGCCCCTGCTTAGCTGTGTGTGAGAGCATGTGTGGGGTGGGGGTTGTTCTACTGCTCTTAATACTGATTCAAATAGCATGAGTGATGGTGTCGATAATATCAGTATTGAGCAACTCGGGAGTGGATTCTTACAACATTTTAAAACACATTTCTTTTTTGAATTCATAATTTGAGTCACATAATATTGATATAACATGTTGTTCAATTGACAAGTCATTCTATTAAGTGATCCAAAAACAGCAAACTGTAAAACATAATAAAGTTATTATAATATGTATATAAAAACAATTATAATAATAAAACACATAATAAATAGAACATATGGGTTGTTTTCTGTTTTAAGACAAACAAATTAGACACATTTCTGCATAGTTTTCATTATCATATAGAAAAGGTTTCACTATTTTATAGTCAAAGCACTGGCTGTAGGAAAAGGATTTCAAAGCTCAACATGAGATTAAATGACTTCATAACACAGATATGATTTACAGTGTGTTCTTCTAGTCTAAACAGTGTGTGTGGTCAAACCATGACATTACATAAGCAAGGTCAGATAAAGTTTTGGACCATAAACACATGAACCTGCTGACATCTCTTTTACAACTGATGACTGTAACATGCACTGAAAGCACAGGGAATGTCAATTGTGTAAAAATGAAAAAGGTCCTACCATAAGCGCACCCAGATACACAGCCATGTGTGTTCTAATGTGGTCTTAATAAGCACTGCAGCGCATATGACGACAATTCTCATTCACTATTGCTTGATTCTATGAGCCAAATGCTTGATTCATTATAAATGTTGTGGCCGCAAGACATTGTGTGACAGCATTATCTTCTTTCCTTTATTAAAGGATGGTTCAGTGTATCCCAAACTTAAGGAGATTCCAATCAAAGCCTTAAAGCTCCTGGAGAATCTTAACAGGTCTTATCATGGCTGCCAATGAGGTACTTCTGGGTCATTTCACTCCTTTAGGAACCTTCCTAAGCAAAATTGACAATTCAACCGCAACCCAGCTTTTATTATCACTGCCACTTAGAAACTTCTAGGTCATTGACTCAGTTAGGCGCTTTCCTGAGCAAAAAAGACTAAACAACCACAGATTTGTATTTATCGTTTTCGTGATCGATCTTGATGGTACTGATAACTTGTACTCACACAGTAAGTTGGGGCAAGAAACACAAGCAGTGCGATGGTGCGTTTAAACAAATGTCCGCCTTTGGAAAAAAAAAACTTGGGGCCTTCAAGCAAAAAGACTTTCAAAATGGTTCAAATTTTGAAAATTCATCTGGCTAGACACTTTGATAGACATGGAAATTAAGATTCCTGCTATGCAGTTACAACTTCAACACAGTATTCTATTGTTTATTTAGTGATCAATGCGTAAACTGATGATATACCGCATTGACTTTTCAGAGTAGTAAACTCTTCCCTCAACTATAGTATGCTGGGTTTTTGTGTCCATCTAACCTTTTCAGACAGATAGCTGCATTTGAATGCTTTTATTCACAAGAGTTCAATAGTCCGTTTCAGATAAATAGATGGATAGCTGACAGACTGCTTGTGCTTCTTCATCTCAGCTATAACTGCGGTGAGTGTTATCGTTACCAACATAAAAAGTATCACTGAAGGAATATTGCTTGAGTTTCAAGGAGTTGTTTTGTTGTCTTGCATATTTCACCAATTGACCTGTAACCCATCTTATTACTGTATGCAAACAAAGCGCTTATTCAAGTTAACCAAATGGCCTCGCCACCATGAATTAATAGCAGGTCCGATATAAATATTATATTCACCTCCAATTATCACAGTGAGCTTCTTTCTGCGGTTCTTAAGTCAGTGTCTTAAATTTTAACTCCTACACAGGGGCATTAAGTGTGTTGTGGTTGGTGGTCAATGTAAATGCATTATTCCTTTACTGGCTTTGACTGCAATTTTTTGTACATGCTGGACTGGCCTTGTGGCCATTATACTGTACGTGCTAAGTAATGTTCAATGATTGTCCATTACATTAAGAGCCTTTTACTTTGCAGCCAGTTCCTATGGACCGCAGTGTTTAGCATGTATTAAAGCACTCAGTATGTATATAAGAAGCTACTCCTGTGTATGGCATATGGAGAAGATGCACTTCTGTGGCAAAGCACAGTATGTACACAGATACCAAAGTAGGAAGAAAGACAGACAAAACACACACTCACACACACATACATTCCTGTCCTTTATCAAGATTCCTTTGGAATCGTGTTGCGCCAAGGCCATACGGTTACAAAAGCAGTCTGAAAACATGCTTTCTTTGGAGAATCTTTTAGTGTTAAGACCCTGCAGGCCAAAGACAAATCCATGGGAGTTTATGGGGGACTGCAGGTCATGGTTGTTTAAATGTTATAACGGTGACAAATGCATTATGCTATTCACATAAACCAGGACAGGAGAGCCCCAGTAAAGAAGAAAAGGCCTGAATGCTTCACGGGTTTATAACACAATGAATTTATCACAGAGAGCGAGGGAAAGGGAAGAGGCAGAGCGGGAGAGGAAGTGAAAAAAAATATGGTGCTGATTTGTTTTATTTGCCCAGGCTGGGTGCTGCTGGTGGCTAGTTGCATTGTTTAACAGGGAGTAAAAAGGAAACGGCGGCCCACTTGTGGGTCCTGAGGTGGTGAAATAAAGTCTTACAGTCCTCCCATGCCCAACACGCCCAAACCTCTCACCACATTGAATTGTCTCCAAGTCAGCAGCCCATCAAGGGAGCTTGCAGGTTGAAAAGTGTTTGATTACGAGTTAGGCGTTTTTTGTGAGCAGCCTTTATTCTAGATAGGATGTTCTTTGCTCTTTTTCAGCAACGGGGTGTTTTGCATTCGAACACATCCACAGACAACCAAAGTCTTTCTGAAGCAGTTCGATTCACTGCCTTGGTCAAAGACACCTCAGGAGGAGCAGAAAAAAGTGTTACTTCACCATCGGAGTCTAAAAATCTTCAATGCTTCCTGCGCTTGGAGGGAGAATTCCCAAAATATGTTATAAGAGAAAAAGTTGAGTTTTTTGCTGTTATGTGAAACAGCATGATATATTGTGTCCATGACACAGACTGTATAAATAATGGTCGTAGTATCCGTGATGTCACTAATAGGTTTGTGAAGAGCCGTAATAAAGCCCAAAGTGGGCGACTCCCACCGTCGACATCTTCTCAGTCTACCTCCCGCCCACTCCCGGCTATTCCAAATATGGATATAGGGTTGGAGCTGAAGCGGGCGCTGCTACTGAAACACGCCCATCTAGCTCGAAGCTAACAAGCTAGCAACGGCTTTCCAAGCTAGGCTACATGCTACCGTATGCTACTCGCGGCGCTATCCCGCTAAAAGTCAACAGCACACCCTGCGGTCGTCTTACTCAAGGTAAGTTAACCTGAAACTATACAACACAACTTCACATAAAGATCTATCTGTTATTGAGATTATACTGCACTAGTTTAAAAATGCTTGTTTCAAATATAGACGTAATTTGCAACACTATATTTTGACCAGAAATGTGGCCAGTGTTACCGTGAATCAGCATTTAATTTGAAACAGAATTTTAATTTTTTCGCATGATTCAGTTCACGAGTCGTTTCTATGGAACACAACTAGCGGCTAGCGCCCACTGACGGCGCTAACCTGTCAATCAAAGCGACCACGCCCTTAATATGCATAACCTTAAGCCTTAATAGAATTAAAACGGGAGAGTTATAGAGAAATTCACCCTCCTCACAGTTGTCATGAATAGGGAAATTAGCTATAGAGACCAAAAGCAATTTTTGTACCACGCTGTAAACATGTTTATTTCTGTTGTAAAAATTGGCATTTTAACATGGGGGGGTCTATGTAAATGCTCTGTCTTGGAGCCAGGCCACGCGGCCATTCGATGAACTGCAGCTTTTGGCACTTCCGTATGTGTTTCACTGCTCAACCCCGGAGGTTGCCCCTTGGTCCATGTTCACTCATGCACTTTTTGCCAATTGGTCACCACAATCCAACATGCAGCAGCCATAGCTTGCACTTTCTGTTAATATGTCCAACAAAAATCATAGTTTTGCAGCCACTGTCGACGCATCTATTGCAATTTACGAATGTTATCTCTATTTGATTTTATTTCCGTTTATTACTGAAGTTATTGTTGATGCCAAAACAATGATTTTTGTGATATTGTTTTGTCTGTGATTGTTCTTAATTATGAGATCCTCTGCAAGGGTACCTGGCATTCAGCAGGCTTTAGGGTGCCACTTTATTTTTGCCTTGGAAAGACAAGTTGAATGCAAAGGTAGATCGTTCTAAAATGTCTTGTTTATTAGATTTAATTTAATCTCAATCCAAATGCATCCAAATAAATGAATCTTAAAAATATTTGGTGTGTTGATCCTTTCTGAGAAGACTTGATATGCTTGAGAGAGTTGAACAGTAGGGCGCGGTGGTTGGACGACACGGTGCCGATTGATCTTGACAGCTCCTGAGCAAACAGAGTGTCGTATTGATGTTTACCAACAGTACATTCTGCAAGAGGAGTGTATAGATGTTCATATACTGTGTGTACTTTAGTGTGTAGTGTGTGTGTAGTGTGTGTGTGTGTGTGTGTGTGTGTGTGTGTGTGTGTGTGTGTGTGTGTGTGTGTGTGTGTGTGTGTGTGTGTGTGTGTGTGTGTGTGTGTGTGTGTGTGTGTGTGTGTGTGTGTGTGTGTGTGTGTGTGTGCAAGGTTGAAAGGCACATAGGGAACAGTGGTTATCAGCAAAAGATACCATACTGTACTTTGAGGAGTGACATGCATAGTGCACATATGTGCTTCGAGATAGCGTGCAGACTAAATGAAAATGGTGTGAGGCACTTACTTACACGTGTACTTTACACATACACACACACACACACACAAACACACTAACACACACACACACACACACACACACACACAAACACACTAACACACACACTTCAGCATGCACTAAAACCAGTTGGACTGTCTGGACCAACAGGTAGTATGACACTGTCAGGAGTTTTGGACATTTTAAAGCAGTGGTATATCTACTTGTTGAACCCCGCCCCATCCCTCCAGGGCAAGAAGCCAATGACAGTTCACACAAATGTAAAGAAAGTCATAAAGTACATATAGTACAGTGCCATAGGCTAGCGTGAGGTTGGGGATGGACGGCTGAGTTCATAGGGTTCAAGCAAGTGTAAGAAACTGCCCTCCTTGGATAAAGCATGTTAAGAATACGCCCTGTATGATAACACACACACACACACACACACACACACACACACACACACACACACTTTGGAAGGTAGTGTGATGTCCTCTGAACAGCTGTCTGCGTATGCTGATTTATGAACATTTTCCCATTTGGATTGATTAATGTGAAATCACATTTACATCAGAACCCTTAAAGAAAGATGTTCATCATAATTCTGAGAAATACAGAAGAGGACTCGGGCCACATTGGAGTTCCTTTTAAGATTTGACCAAAAGTGTTTTTTGTTGTTGTTTGTTTAATTAAAGTAAGAATTATGTCTTATTTTTTCAGAATCCGGATATTTTCAGAAACATTTTCCAAAGTATTGTTTTCTCAGAATTCTGACAAGTTTTGTTTTAATCTCTAAATTCTGACTTCTTTCTCTAAATTCTAACTGTTCTCAAAATGTTGAATTTCCAGAAAAAAAGCAGAACTCTTTTTTTCTCAGAATTCTGAGTTTTTTCCCAAAAAAATCCCTTTTGGTTATATCTCAAAAGGTAAAAGAGACCAATGTGTTTGGGAAGGTGGTAATCACACACATACTTATGCACACACACACATAGAACACACAGTGGAGATAAGCGACAAGTGCCATTATACTTTCATTTTTTTTATTAATTGTTTTTCGATAAAGGGACAAAATGGGCGTGTGAACAGGATAATGCAGACATCTGCCAGAAAACACAGACAATGGTTTTCCCAATAGAACTGAACAGAGACCCTAAAAATGTACAACAGAAATGTAAGAGCTAGGTTTGTCCAATGACCATGGGCCACCATTACAAAAGAAAACAAATTATATTATAATCAAATATAAAATTAAAATAAACCAAAAATAATCATCCATTCCATGTCTCTGTTTTGAACAGAGCATAAAAGAAATAATAATAATAAATAGTAACTCCCATAGTAAAAGATAAAGTTCAAGTTCAAGTTACAACAAACAGCTCTCAGAATAGGAATAGAAAAGGCTGATAACAAAATATTCCGCATTGCCATTTACAAAAAAGTCTGAACTCAAGCAGGCTTCTCCACGCCCCCCAGGTCATTTTTCAAATATGCTTTGCATATGAAATTATACCCAATCTATATATAAAGCACCATTTAGTATTTGGCAATGAAAAAAAACTGCAAAACATTTAATTTCTTTTTAAATGTATTTATTTTTGACGCTTTTTTCGTAATCCATGTACTGCATATGAAGTGTTTTTATTCTTTTTTTTTCCTCTCGATGTTGGAATGTAGTCAGGTGGGAGGGGGTGAGAGAGACAGAAGCACACAACAGAACAGGGTCAGCTTGCATTACTGCATACAAGAATGGCAGCAGGAGGGGGGGGGGAGGAGGGGGCGGGGGGGGGGAGGTCCCAAACAAAACCCAAAGAAGATATGTACAACCACCTCTGTGGAAAGGAAACAGAGCGGCGGCCATCTGATGGCCTGTGATGCCTCCCAATGCCACATACTTTAGCTGCTTTTTATGGGTTTTTTTCCTTTTATTTCTTTAAACATACAAATAATTCGCACTATATTATCCTGCCAAATTAAAAAAATATACCGTGGCAGCTTGGGATTTTTTTTCCACTACCAAAAAAGGTATGGTAAATACCTTTAGAGAGAACAAGCAACAGTTAAAAATACGAGCCTCAATATAAATACTATAGTGCCTACTCTAAGTGAACATTGAATTCAAATACAATTCTAGAAATACAGAAAAAGTAGACCATAAATGTGTTTAAGCATAGGAATCGACATGAGTGTGCATTTCCTATATTTTAAGTTCTTTATTATATATTCATATATAATCTTAATCCTTTCCCCAATGCAGATTGTATTTCAACCTGAAGAGCTGTGAAGAGCCAAGGCAAAATAAAATACAAAAACCATTACAGGATTTTTTTTTGTTTGTTTTTTTTTCTCCTTTTTTTATCATTTCATATATACTGTGATCGGAAGTCTTGAACACCACCAAGACGCTGAGGAAAAGAGAAACGACAAAAAAACTTAAATACAGTTTCCCCCTAAAAGATAGTGAAGTGTAATTGGCAAAAACGTTTATTTTTAAAACCTATAATTAAAGGAAGATTTGTACAAAAACTAATTCTTGCAGTGTCAGCAACAAGATTTGAGAGTCTAGCCGGCAAGGTCTATAGATTATACAGGTGTGGTTGACTACCAAGTTACAACACCTTAAAAAATGTTTGAGCCGGTCATGTAAGAGCCCTGGTTATTTGTATAACAAACCTTTTAATTTACAGACCTTGCAGACAGGGTACATTTTCAGCCCAGGCTAAGCACTGGTGTTTCATGTGGTAACAAATTGACGGATGGTCAAAGGTGGAACGGCAAGGGTACAGAAGTCAAGGTTCATGAGGGCGGAGTTGCTGGCAAAAGATTATGCATCTCATAGACTACTGCGTTTGACAATGGGACCCTCGTTATCTGACAGCATATCAACAAAGTTTTCCCCTTTAGCGTAAACTTGTAAACTGGGAAATTGAAACAGTGCATTTCATGTCCTACAAATGAAAATCTAGCTTTTTTAGACTCAACCCATTTACCAACATTGCATCAGTGTTGGTAAACGCATGTCAGGCAGAGTCACAAGTGCCATACTATGAGAAGCTTGTGTGAAACTCAAAAAGGGTAAAAAACAAATCTCCTTTCGGGTTGAAAAGCAATAGCAAACAAAAAAAAGTGCCCTGCATTAGCCTCTGCATACTGATTAAAATCATCGCATTCACTCTTTTCAAGAGCCCTGGAGTACAGATATTTTTTGAAATTATTTCGTTCTTTTTTTCTGCAATTCTTAGCTAATGACCCTGTTTTGATACTAGAATGTAAAGTATGTTGCAGTTCTGTGTAGCTTTCTGTCTGTCTAGCTTGTAGTTATTTCAATGCTCTGGAATAAAGTTAGCCTGTCTTGGAGCTCATATATTACTTTATGCATTGTTCCTCACACTGACATAGCAAAAACAGCGTCTTGGAGGTTTGTGCTAATGCGGATACTCAACGTTTCTCAGCCATGCGCCGTATCCCTCAAGTTCAGGATTGTACGTTACAGATTACCTTTATCTCAAAAGTACCTCCTTACCGGAACAAAACAACAAACAATTCAGATATACACAATACTGCTTGTACCATGCTTGCAATGAAATCCACATATTAAAGATAACCTATTGAACATGTAATAGGTAGCAAAATGATGATTAACGAGAACTCTCGGATGAGTCGTCACAGTCCATTTCAGCAGTCAGGTGCTTGATGCAAGAACCTATCCTGGGTGGCTTAAACCTTTTAGCTTGATCTAATGTGACCCTAAACTTATACCAGATAAGATTATGGCCAATGCAGTCTTGAGATATCAAAGGCACTCTTTCTTACTCTATTAAATGATAGTACAAATTGAATTCTTAGCGCACCCTTTGTCTTTTTGAAAGAAATTTGAAGGCTATCGTTACTCTCAGTTTAGTCATCCAGCCAATGTATGATTTTCTTTTCTTGTTTTTAACCCTGTCTGAACATGCCGTCTTTTAGAAAGATCAGGATGAGTGCATTTCCAGGGTTGTAAGAGTAGGGTCAAGTCACAGACTGTTTTCTTTCCATGTTACGAAACAAAACTGTACATGATATGTGTCACAGAATGTATGCAGCATGGATGTATCTTTCTTGTCTTTTCTCTTTTTGAAGAATAAAAAGTAAAAACAGAACAAGAGAAAAACAGCAACACATTTACTTAACAACTAACCAACCAGGGACAAGTTCTTTTCTTTTTTTGATTAGCAAAAACATACTATGCATGCCGACTAATTCTTAAAAATGGAGAAGGAAAACTCAAAAAAGAAAATAGTACACAACATGTAAATTATTGCACAAGAGAAAGGCTCGAAGTTTTGCGTCAATGCAAGAGTATTGCCCCGATACAGATCATGCATTCAATGGGTAATGGAAACGGGGTGTGCTGGTGCAGAGCACATGGTCTTGATCTTCCACCAGGCTGGCGAAAGTGGAGTGTTAGGTTTGGGGCAAATCTACAAGGGTCTGGGAATAAACAGGGGACTAATGGCGGACATTGCTGCGGGGAAAAGGTCCCATAGTTCGGCCTTCTACTCTGACTTTATTTCGGTACTCAAAGGGCGGTCACTGTGCCATTTTTTCATGTGTTTCTCCAAAGTGCTGTAGACACTGAAGGGCATCTTACAAATTTCACACTTGTACACGTCTTTGCCCACCTGACCGTGGGTCTTCATGTGGCGAGTAAGTTTGGAGCTCTGGGCACAAGCATAATTGCACAGGTCACACTTGTACGGTCTCTCCCCTGTGTGGCTGCGCCGGTGCACTGTCAGGTTACTGCAGTTCTTGAACACCTTGCCACAATACTCACAAGTATCACTCCTGCGGCCGTCCTTGGAGTTGGGCCGCCCAAGGTGTGGTGTGCTTCCCCCACTGCCTGTACCACTGCGGCCTGACATGCCACCGTCCAGTTCCCCCGGAGGGGTCGAGAAACGCAAACTGCCATTCTCCGAAGAATGCTCAGATGAAGAGGCGAAGGGCGATTGTCTGGAATCCCCAAAATTCAGGAAGGGGTCCTTGAGCTGACGTGAGGCGGCATAGCCAGCCAACCACTGGGAGTAGACGTTCTCAGTGTTAGGGATTGTGGGAGTGGGCAGGTCAAATTCTTTTTCAAGCTTGATGCGTTTGGTAAAAGGACTTAGTGGACTGGGGCTACCTAGAAGCAGTTTTTTAGACAGGCCAACAGAGGCGGATTCATTAGGGGATGCTCCCCGCCCGTTCACTGTTGAGACAGAACCCTCCTCTCCACGATCGTTCTCCAATACCGAGTCCCCATCACACATGGCCCGATTGTGGTGATGGTCTTGGTTTAGGTGGTGGTGCAGGTGGTTCTCCTGGGCCATGGCATTTCGTTTGTGTGCGCTGAGGGCTTCGCTGAAATGATGCATGCTAGCAGCCAGGCCCATCCCCTGCATCACCTCAGGCAGTGATCGGGGGATCGGCCCCTCATCAGGAACTCCTCCAAGTCGGCTTCCTATACCACCGTTGTTTTCATGCTGTCGTGGTGTTTCAAGGTTCAAACCAAAGTGATAGCTATTGTTGTTTCTTCTGACCGCCCTCTCTCCGTTCTGCTCTTCTTCTTCCTCTACTCCCTCCTCTTCCTCCTCCTCCTCTTCCTCTTCCTCCTCCTCCTCTTCTTCTTCCTCCTCTTCTTCCTCCTCCTCCTCCCCATTTTCACGTAGCATGCGGTTGTTCTCGCTTTTCAGCTTGGCCACCACCGACTTAAGGGCATTGCTTGCACTGCCCAAATGATCGCTGGTGCCAGGCTCCGGGGAGGAGGCTGTTGACAGACCGTCTTCTGACTTGCCTGTGTTTGGCGAGGAAGATTTGTGCATATGTGTCTTCATGTGGCGTTTGAGTTTGCTGGCCTGTGTACAAGCGTGATCGCACAGGTGGCATTTGTACGGCTTCTCTCCAGTGTGGCTGCGACGATGCACTATTAGATTACTCTGAAATTTGAACGCCTTGCCACAAAACTCACAACACTTCGATTTTAAGGGGGTGGTAGAGGAGGGTGTCACACCTGCTGAGGGTAGAGGGGTAGTAGGAGTTGTCTGGGAACCCACGGGTGACTGCATGGAGCCTGGAAGAGGGGGTGGGGTGGCAAGATATGGAGGTTTGCTGCCCCCTGTACTTCCTCCACTTCCGTTTCCCCCACCTGTCTGGAATGGCTGGAGCAAGCGTTGCATTGGGCTGGGGCGACTGGGGGATAGCGGGGGAGTGGACCCTGAATTGTTGCCTGCCAGTTCTCGTAGCCTCCGTGAGAAGTCCATTGTCGGAGGGGGGTCCAGGGGCAAAGGAGGATTGAGGCGCAGCACCCTGTCAAAGGCACTCGGATGGTGGGCTGCCAGCGCCAGGTCCTCCGGGCTCAGGTGGTGGGGATCCAGGTGGTTCCTTGGAGGGGGGCTGAAAAGGGGTGGCGTGGGAGGGAAACGCTGATGATGGCCCCCACCGGCAGCGACGAGGGCTCCAATTCCGCCCCCTACTCCGACACTGTCCCTTCCACCCGAGCCCGAGCCAGGGATGCGGAGGAGGTTGAAAGGGCTCGCATCAGGAGGAAGATGGAGGCCGTGGAGAGGAGGCTGAGAAGAGCAGTCGGCGCCCCCGCCCAGGGAGGATGGCCCGCCCATGCGTGGGATGAGAGGGCTACCATGTTCACTTTCCAGGTAGATGCGGAAGCCGTGGGAGTTCTGGGCATGCTGCAGCAGGAACCAGGCGCTTCCGTATGACTGCTTACACGTAGTGCAGGTATAGGTGGTCGGCTCCTCCTTACCTGTGGTGAAAGAGAAGACAGAATTGGGTTAGGACCTTTGACATCATCCTCTTAGTTACCATATAATGTTAATTAGTAGTGTGATGAGTTTTAAAGACTTCCATATTTTAAACATTTTAGTTTTTTGATCAAGAAAAAATCAAGTATTTCATATGCTGCTTTGTTGTTCATCTCAATCCAGGAACTCTTTTCAACTTGGCTGAATCCATTTTTTTAAATGGACCTAAGGCCCAACTGTTACAGCTTTTTAAAAGTGGTCGGCACATGGTGTTGAGGGCTTTCCAAACACAACAGTAGCTGTTATTGAGGTCATGCCCCACATGAGTAGCATGTGAGAAGTAGTGTGTTTGTTTGTGTGTGTGTGTGTGTGTGTGTGTGTGTGTGTGTGTGTGTGTGTGTGTGTGTGTGTGTGTGTGTGTGTGTGTGTGTGTGTGTGTGTGTGCATTTGTTCTTCTCCCAGACTGCTCTGGGACATAATTTTTCCCTTTAGACTGACTGTGAGTCCTTCATTGTCAGCAGGAGAACAAAGAAACAGGGCTTTCCAAGCAGACTACCACTTCCCACTGATCTGCCAACACAGAGGCTCACTGACAAACACATACACTCACTTGGAGTAGAGACAACACAGAAGAATCATTTAGAGCCATAAATACTGCTTCCTTTCTGAATCAACAGCATTAATCCAAAAAAGGATATCTGGCAAACCTGCTTTTCTAATATAGCACAGATATGGGGATTTCTTTGGATATGGTGGTTTTTATTTCAAGGTTTAACACGGAGGAGTCAGTAACTAAATTACGGTATGCTTTTGTTTTTTGGCAACAAAATAATCAAATGTATTAATGTACACTGTATTCTGTCATAGGGTTTACTAAACCCTGATCACCCAGAGACAAGGACACATAAACAAACTCCCCATTCAGACACTACAGAACACCCAGCCGCCTCAGGAAAGTAAAACAGTAAGAGTGTAAAAACATTTAGCCTCCAACCCAGGGAGGCCAAATAACTCCTCCAGTCAGGCTCAAAGTTTCTTCCTCCAGTGAAGCATAGAGATTCGCTTTCAAATGACAACACAAGCGACATTCAAAACAATAATTGCTTTCGAATGGCCTCCACAATGCTGACCTGTGGCGGGACCCGCAGTGTATGTGTAATCTCATTAAGGGGACCAAACGAACAGCCATTAGCTCATTTACAAGATAAGATGACAGGCTAAAAACCCCTATGCTGCCATTCAGAACCTTCCATTGTAAGCACAGAGAAATGTGGGCATCTTTGAAGCTAAAGACAAACATGGATATGCAATGCAATCAGAGATACGCTTGAGTTCAAGGTTTAGTCATTACCAAATTAATTCATGTCAAAAGTAAAGGGCAATTTGTATGATCATAAATTGTCAAAAAGCTACTGAAAAAATACATAAAAACAAGGGCTAAGAAAATATATTGCCTTTACCACCATAGTAAACCATAGATAACCGTGAAAGCAATTATACAATATAAATTCAATTTGTCTTTTAAATAGCCCTGATATGAATGATTTACAACTTCCAAAGTGGGCCAAAAAATATCCAACTGAAGACTAGTGAAGAAAAGAGATGTGAGTGAAATCATAATCACTGAAATATTCTACAGCCCTTTTCAAATTCTGGTTTAAGCAGACACAAATCCCATTTCAACCACAAAAGAATATCTCAACATCCGAGTGTCACAAATTGCATAACATAATAAATTGAAGCAGGCTGTGTTTTATTACAACATCTGAATAAATACACAGGTGTGATTTAAAGGGCCGTAACATTAATCTGAGACGATTTTTAAGTTGCAAAATGATGTAGGGTCATGAACTAAAAATGACAAAGCATCCGATTACTATGCAAACAGGTAAGGAGGGATGTAAAAAAACACAAAATAGGACAAATCACTTAGTGACTAATAACCGGCAAAATAAATAGGATAAATTAGCAGTGGAAAGGATTTCATGGTTTATCTGTGTATACAGTTCAGTGTGTAAGTGTACACTATTCCCCTTCTTTCATTATACTCCTTCCTCTTTTTGACCATCCGTTCCGTCTTTCTTTTTGCACACACACACACTTATCCCACATGACCGACACTTTGGCTTAATTATGGATCATTAAAATTGGCACAAATTAGCACTAATTGTGGCCACCTGCATTGGATCTAACCTGTACATATGATTTGCATTATTAGGAGCAGGGAGGCTTCATTTATTTATTCATCTGTTTTTCTCCCTCCCAGCATGGACAGTATTGACAATAACACTGCACCATTTCCACTTATCAGGATATAAATGATCCTTTCATCAGACATTGCATATAGGAGCCATTATTTATACAGCATGAGGCTGTAGTTTTCCTTTATGTGAACTGCTTTTCTGTGGCTTTAAAGGAATTACATTGCAAACATTGGTTTCGACCATGAAAAATGTCTCTTTCACTAAAGGTTACAATCTGATATTTGCATTCTCCTACACACAAATGTTCAATGGTATACGGAGGGCTTTATTTCACAACATTCCTCTAATAATAAATTGATTTAGTTGATATAATGCCATAGTTCAAAATCAAATTAGAATTTCTGAAAATACAGGCAGTCATTTGCAATATATTCAAATATGTTGATATCATTGACAGCCTTAAAAAACGGTATTAAGGATTATTGTAGTATGGGAAAAAGTAACTGTCTATGAGGAACACCATGATACATGTATTGTTATTGTTCTTTGCTGAAGAAATACATTACCAGACTCTCTAAAAATAATATCGGAGCGCTCCGAGATGTAAAGAAAAGTAAGAATGGTTGGGATGCGTTGGTTTATTCAGCTTTTAAAATTGCAAAAACTTTGTTTCCAGGCTTGTAGGTAGTAACAGATTACATGTAACGGGATACAAACCATAATCAGGATACACAAAATAAGGTAACGGTGTTCCCTTAGTTACCTAAAAAATAGATGTTAACAGATTACTGTTTCATTTTTCTTAAATGGGGATTACTAGCAAAGTTATATTAGGCTACATTTAAATGTGACTAATTATTATAACGGTATACATTTTTAAACTAACCCTTCCAACCCCATTTGTCTCTAAATGTGTGATTGTACTGATTCTAATAATGAACTCCAATATTTTTGGAGTTTATCCAATTGTGTATTAAAAGGACCCACTTTTTTGTGCCACATTCAACCCAATGTGCCTCAACCAGGAAAATACTATCAACTGAACTGAGGAAAACAAGGCTTGTTTAAAACTCTTCAATGTTGACAGCTCAATGACAGTACAGAGTGACAGAACAAAAGTTTCAGACAAAGATCTGGGCAAAATATTGAGCAAAACAGGTGCAAGGCTCAATAGTGAACATCTTGATCTAATACGCTCATTTTTGACTTGTAGCTCAGACTTGTCTGCACACTGATTGAAACTGTAAGGTTAATGGATTTTAGAGTAGGCGACCGCTCCACTCTGTCTCTCTGTAATATACTCCCATCAGCCACTTCATTAGGCAAACCCTCCACCGCTGGGAGGTAGAAAAATGAAGTGAGAAAGCGGAATGGAGAACGGTAGATGAAGATAGATAAAGTCAAAGAAAGGGATAGAAGGAGATTAGATAGGAGAAGTAATCCCTCTGCTTTAACTTTAGATGGAGGTGACAAATTCCTGCTGCAACTTTTTACGTTTTGGATTCAGGAGGAATGTTAAGAGGGGAAAGAGGAAGAGGGGAGAAAGAAAGGAGGGAGGGTGGGGGTAAATAATAGTATCCGGTTCTTTACCTGGGGTAAATGTCAACGCCATGCAGCCACTAGTGTGACTCCAGAGAACACACACGCTCAGTTCTACAAATGTCCTAAAACTCAATACCAGCCATGCTACAGTGACAAGCACAGGCATTAAGCCCTATTAAGCCAAGGGCATTGGCTGGACACTAATGTGGTGCATGATGGGAGAGGGAGGCAGCAAGGCAGTCTGGCTCATGTTTCACGACACCTTCAGTGTGTGTGTGGGTGTGTGTGTGTGTGTGTTTGTGTGTGTGTGTGTGTGTGTGTGTGTGTGTGTGTGTGTGTGTGTGTGGGAAATTTGATCAAATGGAGCTGAAATAATGCCAGTGCAAACTGACAAGAAACACTGTACATCCAGAGAAGGATGCGGAAAGGGGCTGAGGCGTAGGTCGATTTTTCTTATTTCTTTTTTGTTCTTCTTTTGCTTCACAAAGTCTCAAAGAGGTCTAATATGGTGGACGCTGGCTGAAAGGTAAAACCCCAAAAAGCATAAATGGGCCCCAAAAAATGTAAAGAAAAAAGAGTGTGTTGTTCAACAAGTCATTCTGTCCTGTCAATCAGCTGAGTTACAAGCATTACATTTCTCTTAGATCAGATGGGAAACAAAGATAGATGCCAGGGCTTGGCTTCCATCTTGGACAGACTTTTAAGTTTAAGCATCTCTATATTCTCAATTTGTCCTCCTTTATGGTGAGAATTCTCTCCAACAATTGCTTCTATCCCTCTATCCTTCCTCTCAGTCTCATTATTTAATATCCCTTAGTTTTTTGTATTACATAGGACCCTCTCCGTCACAGCCCTCCCTCCTCCAGCCTCTTCCCCCCTCTGTTTCCACCCTTCGCTGGCTCTCCGGTATAGTGTCCTTGGCTGGGTCCACCTCTGGGTGAGATGATAGTAATTGAGGTAATGGAACATCGCTGAAACAGGATTAGGTACGCATACTGGGAGTGAGGGACAATGTCCCTTAATACAATTTGGGATTTCCGTCTGAGCCTCAGGCTTTCAGGATCTGCAGCTTGTATTTACATCTGGACAGCTCAACCCACCCCTGATCACCCCCACATTTATCTTAAAGTGCTACCTGTACATTTAACTATAGTGTTATGTTAGCCTTATTATAAGTGTGTTGTAATATCTAAAGAAATATGCTTTAACAAATGGTGCATACACAACCTGTCGAGCGGGAAAGGAGTTTTTCCATTTGCAATTGTATGACTAAAATGAGCATTTAGCAGAAGTAGTATCAAAATTACACAGTAATAAGGTAGAAAATAACAAATGCAACATCTAAAAAGGACAACTTAGCAGGAATTTGCCAAGTCATTTGGTCTACGAGATCACAACATAGCCAATGACTTAACAGTTAAAGGAATATGTATTTGCTTTATATGTCACATTATTACTTTATAATAAGACAAATGACAAGAAATGAGTAATTATCTCATGATCACACTTGACAGTAATTATGATGGTATAATGGGCTTAATATAACATACTAATATAATCCTTATGTGATGATGTGTTCTGTCCACCCTCACCACTTTCATTATCCCTATTTAAGTTAAGTGAATTATATAAGGAACGGCTGATAGACACTCAAATATTCATATGTCATGCCTCTCATTACATATTTGCTACTGTGTTTATGAATCGAAGCAAACCATAACAGTGAAAATGAATTCCAATTGGTTCCTGCTAGACATGGACATAATCGACTCCATTGTCATAACACAGTTGTCCTCCCTCCCTCATCACCCAGTAAGTGTAACAGTTGTGGCTTCAATTCCAACAGTCAGTTATACTACCGAAAAGCACTTTAGCATATCATTGTTGTCATGTGAAAATCTTGTTATGGCTTGTTTTTGTTCAGAACTGCATGTTCTTGTCTGCGCCGGGGAATTTATTGACCCTTGGGCATATATATGAAACCATTTCAAAACAAAGTCCTAGTCAAACTTACCCAGAAATCTACGAAATCTGGTACAAGCAAATAGTTGCATATCACAGAATTCTTGTTATTGGTAAATTTGGCTTAATGCTACCACAAATTACACAGAATTGCAGAGAGAAAGAATGTTTCTGTCCCCCAATTATTATCCCCTCTATGCTCAAGCTTTCTTACTAACTTGTCCACAATAACATATCAGACTGTGGCTGCTGGTTGTCCTGTCAGGGAGCAATGCAGTCAAATAACAAAAATTGCTCTAAAGGGACGGGGGAAGGAATCAGCCTCTATTACTGGCTATGATATACTGGCTAGATCAAAGCAACTTCCTCAGACACAGCAGGTACAAGAAGAGAATCCAATCCTGATGCTGAGGATGCGTATAAAAGGGGGTGGACAAACTACAGAAAGGACCTTCCAAACATATGAATAAAAAGTAGTAGTGATCAGTGTTCATTGCCGTTGTCCATTGTGAAACGTTTGTAGACCCTCACTACGACTGTCCCAAAGTCTTTGATTCAGCAGCCCATACATCAGTTGGCAACCCTAAGTCACTTTTGCGCTCAATTCTTTGAATATCCTGTTTTCTCTAAGATAGCTGCATGCAAAACTCTGTCAGATTTGACTTTCTTT